>NC_084850.1:95720120-95927120 GCF_033115175.1 Lepus europaeus | reverse complement strand
TGAAAAAAAAACTTTGCTTAAAAATACATATTTCAGTAAGCATCAACCAATATACTCAGGAGAGAAATTCCACAAATATTTGAACTGTGAGGAATCTCTCAATAACAAATCAGATCTTACAGGAAATCAATTACTGCACAAAGCAAAAAGTCATTATGGATGTATCCACTGTGGTAAATCTTTCAGTTGTAAATCTAGCCTTACCATCCATCACAGAATTCAAATAGGCGAAAATCTCTATGGGTGCAATGAATGTAGAAAAATAATTTCCAAGGAGCTAGATCTCACTAGAATTCACACAGGACAAAAGATTTATGATTACAGTGCATATGGAAGAACATATTGCAGGAAATCCCACCTCAAAGCGCCTCAGAGAATTAACACACAGAATAAATCTTATGAATTCAATAAGTGTGGAAAAGCCTTTGACCCCAACTCACACCTGATAATGCATCAGAGAATTCACACAGGGGAGAAGCCTTATGAATGCTATGAGTGTGGAAAAGCCTTTTGCTCAAAATCCAACCTCATAATTCATCAGAGAATTCATACAGGGGAGAAGCCTTTTGAATGTAATGAGTGTGGAAAAGCCTTTGGATATAAATCATACCTCATAGTGCATCAGAGAATTCACACAAGGGAGAAACCTCATGCATGTAAAGAGTGTGGAAAAGCATTTTGCTCAAAATCCAACCTCATAAATCATCAGAGAATTCACACAGGGGAGAAGCCTTATGAATGTAGTGAGTGTGGAAAAGCTTATGGCCAGAAGTCACAACTCATAAATCATCAGAGAATTCACACAGGGGAGAAGCCTTTTGAATGTAATGAGTGTGGAAAAGCCTTTGGATATCAATCATACCTCATAGTGCATCAGAGAATTCACACAAGGGAGAAACCTCATGAATGTAATGAGTGTGGAAAAACTTTTGGCCAGAAGTCACACCTCATAATGCATCAGAGAATTCACACAGGGGAGAAGCCTCATGAATGTAATGAGTGTGGAAAAGCATTTTGCTCAAAATTCAACCTCATAAATCATCAGAGAATTCACAGGGGAGCAGCCTTATGAATGTAATGAGTGTGGAAAAGCATTTTGCTCAAAATCCAACCTCTTAAAGCATCAGAGAATTCACACAGGTGAGAAGCCTTATGAATGTAATGAGTGTGGAAAAGCTTATGGCTGTAAGTCACAACTCATAGTGCATCAGAAAATTCACACAGGGGAGAAGCTTTATGAATGTAATGGTTGTGGAAAAGCCTTTTGCTCAAACTCTGACCTCATACATCATCAGAATTCACACAGGGGAGAAGCCTTATGAATGTAATAAGTGTGGGAAAGCTTATGGCTGTAAGTCACAACTCATAGTGCAACAGAGAATTCACACAAGATCGAAAACTCATAAATGTAGTGAGTCTGGAAAAGTCTTTACCCAAAGGTCAGAACTCATTACACACCAGGAATTTACCCAAGGCAGAAACCTCATGTATGTTGTGAGTGTGGAAAAGCCTTTTTATGGAGGTCAGCTCTCATTGCACATCAGCGAGTTCACATGGGGAAGAAACCTTAGGAATGCAGTGTGTGTGGAAAAGCCTTCAGTTCAAAGTCCAATCCCTTAAAGCATCATAGAACTCACACAAGTGAGAAACCTTATGAGTATAATAAATGTGGAAAAACCTTTTCGCAAAGGTCAGTATTCACTACACAACAGAGAGTTAGCACATCAGAAAATTCACACAGTGGAGAAACCATATGAATCTAGTGAGTGTGAAAGTGTATTTTCACATAACTCAAGCCTCACAGAGTCTCAAAATTAACACATGAAATAAATTTTTGAATGCAATATTTTGC
This sequence comes from Lepus europaeus, assembly GCF_033115175.1. NCBI lineage: Eukaryota > Metazoa > Chordata > Mammalia > Lagomorpha > Leporidae > Lepus > Lepus europaeus. The sequence goes on along the minus strand of NC_084850.1, from coordinate 95,925,268 downwards.
CAAGTGTTATACTGCAATGGACATCAAATCCACAGAAATGAAAAGCAAGTATTCACTGCAATGACTGAAAAATTCTTCCTCAGCAATTGCTCTTCAGCATATTTTAAGGAAATCAGAGATGCAAAAGCATATAAATATAGAAAAAATTCATTATCATAGATCAGCTATCACCATATACCAGAGAACTGATATGGAGGGAAACCCCTATGAAAGCATTAGCAAGACACATAGAAAACAATGTAAAAGTGTAATGAATCTGGGGAACTCTGTATTGAATGTCACACCTCAGCAAGTACTAAGAAATTCACATGAGAGAGTAACATTGTATATCAGAATCATACAATTTTCTTAGAACCTAACTTCTCTTTGACATGCACACTGCACCTGGTTTCCCATTGTTGAGTGGAAAAATGTAAATGAGCTCTGATTTCACATTTTAATTTTGATAACAAATAAACATGCATTCTTTAACACTCTTGTGTTTGAAATGTGATCTTTATCATTTACAATGTTATTAAATGATGTTGCCATTTTTCTGTCTTTCCAAACACTAGTCTACTACAGACTAGTAATGTAACCACAGGCATTTCTATTAACTCATTTGATGACTACAAAACAAAACACTCACTTTGAGTGATGGACCTTTTGTCCAGATGGGTCAGTGACACTTGTGACATCTGTAGTCTTGACAATCACTTATTTGCCTCTCTGAAGGCCTTCTAATTTTGCTCAGATTACTATATCTGTGTATCAGTTGCAGAGCAGACGCTGTCAGTGTTTGGGTGACATATGGACCACAAAAGTCTCCCTGAGATTAGCCTGTGTTTATTTTTTAAAAAAATTTACAGCTAGCAATGTGTCATACATGGTTAAATCTGTTACCTGTGCTATGAGCATCCCATGTAAGCTCCTGTTCAATTCCTCACTGTTCTACTTCTGATCCAGATCCCTGATAATGCATTTGGGGAACCAAGTGCTGATCCTATCACACACACTAGATTCAAGGGTGGGGTACCAAACTCTTGCATTTGGCCTATCCCAATTCTATCCATTGTGATTATTTTGGGAGTGAACCAGAAAATAGAATCACTTTCTACTTTGTCTCTGTCTCTCTCTGCCTCTCTCTCTCTGCCTCTCTCTCTCTCTCTCTCTCTCTCTCTGTGTGTGTGTGTGTGTGTAGGTCTATATATTTTTCAAATAATCAAATCAATGTTTTTAAAAAAATTGTCTCTAAAGGAAAAGTGAGAGTGGAAAATAAATACACATATATATCATCCCTCCAGTGTTTCACTCCCCAGATGGCTGCAAAAACCAGATCTCCACCAGACCAAAGCCAGGATTCCTGATTTCCATCTGTGTCTTTGACACAATTGTTATTAGAACAATTATGTTATATCTTTCCCAGGTACATTTGTAGGGATCAGGCTCATGAAGCCCATTAGCACTCTGATATGGGATTCCAGTATGCATTCTAAGTAGGAGCTTATTTTTTTTTGGTTATAATTCCGACCCCATCAGTATTTACTTTCACTTTTGTTCCTTGGACAATTTTCTTTCCACCTTATTGTAGTGATTTACTCTTTTTTTGTAACTAAATCCTGACTTGATTGGATTCATTTGGCATGTTTCTGACCTGTTTTATTTCGATGAATTCCTTGGAAATGATACACACAGTTAGTAGCACCACGAACAGAGGACTTCCATACTTGCATTGCAGCTCCACATTACTCAAACTCCAGCCCTTCATTGCATCTCCCAGGATTATGCCAGCAAGAACTACCTAACACTGCTACAGAGTCATCTCATCCATCAGAAATCTAAGCCTTCCCCTCATAACCAAATGCCATAACAATTTGCAGAATTCATCATGTGTGTGCTAGTCACAGATACATAAGATGCCATGATATTACTGAGAATTTGAAAAAAAATGAGGGAACTGAAAAAGCATCCATACATTGATTGAGGATTCTTTTTATTACCATTGCCCCTCTTACAGCTAGACATTTCTATTTCTTCTAATGTCTACCTCCAATTTTTTATTCTAATGGCCCATTGATCCATAATCCAGTGACATTCTGATTATTGGGAAGAAGTCAAAACAATCTGAAATCTGCTGTGGACATTGGTGATGTCTTAAGTAAAATGTCAGACTTATTTTGTTTCTGCCATAATTATTAGTTGAATCCTAAACTCTTGCAGAGGGGAGGTAACATATGGAACTACTACTAGGAGTAAATCACATGTAGATACGATGTGTGCCAGATGAAGGGAAGAAAAACACACCATGGAAAAATCATTAAGACCTTTTTACTCCTGCCACAAGAGATCTTTTCATCTACCACCTCTGGTGCCAGGCCTCATAGTTCCACCCATTGATTGTGCTGTGGTGTGGTAAGGCATTGTTTCGTGCATCCCGTATGTGTGTGAGTTATTGTCTGTGCTTGAATCCCCAAACATGTAAGCATGGTGAGGATCACAAGCTCCTGAATCTATCACTTCCTCAAACATACTAGCACAACAGAGGGAGCCTGAAACCTGTCTCCTGCTTCTGAATATGCAGGCCCTCTAGGGTATTTGGATTCTGACCTCTTGTCTCATGGGACATGCTGGCATCTGGACTCCAATCACCATAACCATTCATGGGGGGCTCTGTATAGTGGGCCTGGATCAACAATGTCAGGGCACTGTAGCACACTCTGTTCCCCAGACATGTCTCAGTTTGTGTTTCATTATTTCCTTTGCCACTTAATTACTGTAGCCCCTGCTCTGTTCCTACCACACCTCTTGTCTCAGCCCTATGCTGTTGGTCTGAGGCACAAGGCTTTGCAGACAATTGCTTACCAACATTTGAACAAACATGGGTGGTGACTAGTCACTGTCTCTCACCTTGGGTATTGTATGAGGTACATCCTTTCAAGAGAGTTGTTTAACAGCACACCCCTGTGGCATGTTAATGGCTACTGGAAGTTGGGAAGCAGCTGAAATAACTGCTAAGATTCCCACTGAGTTCATTCATAATTAACACCTGGAGCATTACATTATTTCCCACCACTGGGATAAGTCAGCCCTGGAAACCTTTGGATACCAATCTGTGCCTCAACCCTGCAACTTCCAACCACAAACATAGATAATTTTGTATATGAAAATTGTCAGCTTACTTGTGGGTGTTAAAGTCTTCAAACTGGCCTCCAACACAATGTTAGAACCAAGACTCTGCACATCCATTTGAGAGAGTTATAGGATCATCTACCCTGCATGACTATCCTTGGTCATAATGGAAATTCCTTCCAGCAGAGGAATCATTTCCCATTGAATCTTTCTCAGTCAGCAAAAGTTCCAAATATCAAAGAGAATCAACCAATGATGGAGGAGGGTAGTGTGCATTTGGGCATAGTTGTCCCTTGCTCACAAGAGAGTGATGCCACTACATAACTTTTAGTTGCATCTCAGTTTATGAGGATGAAAACTTCATAAATAAGAGGACAGGGTGTATTTTGGAGTATTGGATGATTTGACACACTCTTCATGGTGTTAAAATAATGCATCAGACTTCACAGATCTTATCCTATGTTTCTTTTCTGAATTTTGATGCAGAAACTGTATTCCTTGGCAGCCCAGCTAGAGCAGGAAGCACCAATGGAGATGGGTATTTAAGTCTACAGGGATGTGCATGAGAGAAACACCACATTACATTCCAATGACCTCCAGTTAGATGCATAGATAATATGCATCAGTCCCTATTAGATCAACATGATCTTTTTATAATGTAATTTCGCTTTTAATCACACCCTAATGTTCCCATCTTCTCTTGTGATTTTTCCATAATCCATTTAACATTTAAGAACATGATGCTTATTTTCCACATATTTTTCTATTTCTTAATTATCCTTCTGTTTTTGGTTTTCTAGATTTAAAAAATATGAATAATTTTAAGGGTTTTGATTTTATTTTTTGAAAGAGTTACACACACACACACACAGATAGAGAGAGAGAGAGAGAGAGAGAGAGGTCTTCCATCCACTGGTTTGCTCCGTAATTGGCTGCAACAGCTAGAGCTGTGTCATTCTGAAGTCAGGAGACTGGAGCTTTTTCCAGGTATCTCATGAATGTACAGGAGCACAAGGTCTCAGGCCATCTTCTACTGCTTTTCCAGGCCAAAACAGAGATCTGGATTAGAAATTGAGCAGCTGGAACTCTAACTGGCACCCGTATGGGATGCTGGAACTTGAGGTGGCAGCTTTACCCACTATGCCAATGTGCTGGCCCCTATAAATACTTAATTGAAAACCTGAGAGGGAGGTAGGGGGAAGGAGGTAGGAAAAGATAAAGATAAAAAAAGGAGAAGGAGAGAGAGGTTTTGCCCAGCTAATGATTTGTCTTTGGGATATCTACCGCAGGTGAGGTTGGTCTGGGAAAACTTCAAAGCCAGAAATTTATTCCATTTCCCTCACATGGCAGAGACCAGGCTACTTGAGACATTACCTGCTTCCTCTCAACACTCACCTTAACAGGACGGCAATAGAGCCAAGACTTGAACTCTGCCACTCTGGTTTCTACTTAGGCATACCAAGAATTTTCATAAAAACAGGCCAAATGTTCACACTTCTGTTCAGAAAATATTTTCAATTATTTTAGTCATTGAAAAGTATGCCATATATGACCTAGCATATTGTTTCCTGTGAAAAATGTTGCATGCATATTTGAATAGAATGCTTGTTTTCTTGAATGGTGTGATATTGGTCAATTAACTGTGTTGTTTTATATTTTCAAGTTTTCATTATCCTATTCAGTATTTTTCATAGTTATTCTGTTCATTATTGAAGGTAGGATATTGGCATCTCCAAATACTGTTTCTGAAGAATTTTTCTCCTCTTTTCATATAAAGCTGAGCATTTCTGTTAAGGAAATATACATATATATGTATATAATATATATATATATAATTTTATCTAAAAATTTGTTATTATGAAGTGTCCCCTACATATCTGTAGTAACACCACTGATTTTAAAGTTATTGGGTCCATTGTTAAAGTGGGTATTCTTTATGACCATCTCTTACATTTTTGTATATTTGCTTTATCTTTTTATTTTTCAGCACTTTGCATTTTTTCAAATTTTATTCTCCAGGGCAGAGTATATGATTTGATCTTATTATTTGAAACCCACACGAAGCTCTCTGATTTTTATAAGATTTCTGTCTTTATTTAAAAGGCACAGTAAGATATAAATAGGGAGGGAAACAGATTTTTTTTTTAAATACATGACTTCACTTCTCAAATGCTCACAAAATTTAAGACATATCACACAAAATCAGGACCCAGGAATTCCTTCCAAGACTCTCACATGTGTAATAGCTATGCAAACACTTTGGCCATCATCCATTGCCTATCAGGCACATTAGCAGGAAGGTTCATCAAAGATGCAGAATTACCACTAGAACTCAAACCAAACAGTAGCATATGGGATTCAGATATCTCAAGCACTGAATTAAACTGCTATGACAAAATGGTCACCACAATTGGAGTCTTTTTTTAAAAAAGTATAGTAGTTACACACAGTTGGAGACAAGATGAGATTATGTTAGATAAAGAAGCCTATTTATAAATTTAGTCAACATATATAATTGAACTTCATCAGAAAACTTCAATAGAAAAAACTTAAAACCACGTGTAATGCCACTTTTAGAAAAAAAAAAACATTTTCCCAGGACATTATCCAAATGTAACCTAACCAGATATCATCTGAATGTTAGAGATCCAGTAACCTTGATATTTCTGCTCTTGTGAAGCAGCAACTTTATGCAAAGGTCTATAATCGAAACTCAAATTGAAAATGAATGACCATTTGCATTTTTAGTCTTCCCTAGAGTTGAAAAAACTTAACTACAAGACCAACCAAAACACAATGCAAAGATACATTAACTAGTTTAGTATGTTAGTAGCAGATGATGCTGAAGTGAATATCTTGTGTATTATTTTTTTTTTTCTTTTATTTTTGACAGGCAGAGTGGACAGTGAGAGAGAGAGAGAGACAGAGAGAAAGGTCCTCCCTCTGCCGCTGGTTCACCCTCCAATGGCCGCCGCGGTAGCGCGCTGCGGCCGGCGCACCGCGCTGTTCCGATGGCAGGAGCCAGGTGCTTATCCTGGTCTCCCATGGGGTGCAGAGCCCAAACACCTGGGCCATCCTCCACTGCACTCCCTGGCCACAGCAGAGAGCTGGCCTGGAAGAGGGGCAACCGGGACAGGATCGGTGCCCCGACCGGGACTAGAACCCGGCGTGCCGGCGCCGCAAGGCGGAGGACCAGCCTGTTGAGCCACGGCGCCGGCCTATCTTGTGTATTATTCTATAAATGTTATAAATAATATGTCAGTTAGTGTTGCCTTAACAGCTAGAGTGTTATTTGATAGAATGAGTACTTAGGCAATGTATAATGCACAGAACATTTTGCTACTATGAAAACAAGTACAGTGTAGGTAGAAGAAAACCAATCAGACTCTACATTACAAAAATCTATGTGAAGACTCATCATAATTTGTGAATATAAAATATTAATATAAAATGCTAACAGAATATATGAGAGTTATTAGTGCACATAATATTTTTTATTTAACAAAACGATAAATTACACAATGATTAAGAGCTGTAGTGTCATTACTAAAAAACTACATATTCTGTCATACAGTTTTATCATCAGACTTAGCAGCCTCAACTGTTAAACAATTGAACAAATCCATAAGCAGTTTTATTAGAAAAGGATAAGTACATATTTATTTATCAATTCCAGTAAGTTGATAGTCAACAAACATGTCATTAACATGCAGAAATAAGCATCATGAAGAGCAGGAAATATCATATATCCCTTGTGCATATGAATAACTTTTTACTCTTGAGCAATACTGCTCATATCACAATGCGATACCAATCAAAATACCAAAGACATTCTTCTCAGATCTGGAAAACATGATGCTGAAATTCATATGGAGACACAGGAGACCTCAAAAGGCTAAAGCAATCATGTACAACAAAAACAAAGTGAGAGGCATCACAAAACCAGATTTTAGGACATACACAGGGCAGTTGTAATCAAAACAGCATGGTACAGAAACAGATGGATAGAACAATGGAGCAGAATAGAAACACCAGAAATCAACCCAAACATCTACAGCCAACTTATATTTGATCAAGGATCTAAAACCAATTCCTGGAGCAAGGACAAAACTTTTCAACAAATGGTGATGAGAAAACTGGATTTCCACGTGCAAAAAATGAAGCAAGACACCAACGTTACACCTTACACAAAAATCCACACAACATGGATTAAAGATCTAAATCTATGACCCAACACCATCAAATTATTATAGAAAATTGGAGAAACCCTGCAAAATTTAGGCACTGGCAAAGACTTCTTGGAAAAGACCCTGGAGGCACAGGTAGTCAAAGCAAAATTAACTATTGGGATTGCTTCAAATTGAGAAGTTTCTGTATTGCTAAAGAAACAGGATAGTCAAGAGGCAACTAACAGGATGGGAAAAATATTTGCAAACTATGCTACAGGTAAAGGATTAATAGCCAGAATCTACAAAGAGATCAAGAAACTCCACAACAACAAAACAAACAACCCACTCAAGAGATGGGCCAAAGACCTCAACAGACATCTTTCCAAAGAGGAAATCCAAATGGCCAACAGACACATGAAAAAATGTTCAAGATCACTAGCAATCAAGGAAATGCAAATCAAAACCTCACCCCAGTTAGAATGGCTCACATTCAGAAATCTGAATGAGTAAGTTTAATATCCCATAATTGACAAAAATGATTGAATATTGGATAGTTATGTCCCACATCATTGGTCAGTTTTGGTAACAAAGTGATAAACATAAAGCGTTTGACATAATTCCATCTTGTTCGATATTTTTCAAATGGTTTGAAAAGTATTGCACTTATTTCGTCTGAATATTTTCTATAATTCAGTAGTAAAAACCTCAGGTCCCAGTCATTTCCAGGAAGAAAGATGTTGGATTTATGCTTCCATTTCATTGCTTTTTATGAATCTGTTTAGATTGCCTATACTTTTCTGTCTTAATATTTGTAGGTTATATGTTTCCAGGAATTTATCCATTTCTTAATGGTTTTCCAGTTTATTAGCATATAGTTCTAAGTGTTTCTTATGATCCTTTGTGTTTCTGTGCTTTCAGTTGTAATGTCTTCTTTTTCAACTCCAATATAACTTATTTGAGTTTTGCCTCACGTTTTCTTGTTAGTCTGGCTAGAGGTTTATCTATTTTGTTTAACTTTTCATTGAAGTTTTGATGGAAGAAAAGTGGAAGGACTTTATTCCTAGAGTATAGTTACAGAGAAGTTTGCAGTGGAAAATCTACATAAAGGAGAGAGACACTGTGGAGCAGTGTGGATGGTACAAATTTGCAGCAATGAGTTGAGACACCACTGTTGACTCTTTCAGCCTGTGGAAAGGGGAGATGCCGTCTTCTTAGAGCAAGTTGAGAGGTGCATGAGGCAGAAGGTGTCACTTGTGATATTATCTGAGTAACAACTGACAGACTGACTTTGGGTTCAACTTGGAAAACAAACAGGAGTCCAGATGGCCAGATAACTGCAAGAAGGGAGAGCACAGAGCTCTGTTTCCCTCACCCAGAAGGGAAGCTTAGAAAAGCAAATATAAAGAATAAAGAAATTCAATCATGGCATCAATGAAAAATTCTATCAAAAGCTAGAGGTATAGAAGGTAAATCAAACTGAATTATTAGAAAAGACTTAATATATCAAATAGAAAATAGAGTAGGAAGCCTTACCAGAACATTAGGTATGGGAAAAGAAAGAATATTCAAGTTAGAAGACAAATCTGAGGGGGCGGAGCCAAGATGGCGGATAGTGAGGACGCGCGCCTTTAGTTTGGGAGAATAAAGTTTCATAAAAGTGGAATTACTGTAGCCTCAGGAAAAGACTCAAGAAAAAAACTGCAGAGGAAACACTTCCGGATTTTGTGGATGGGACACAGAGGACTTACAGGGAGCCCACCGCGTGGAAAACCAACCAACACGAGCCGAGCGGCGGGAGAGGAGCCAGAGCCACAGATTCTCGCCAGCGTGGGAACCGAGGAGGGGGACCCAAAGAACTCTACTAAGAGACTACTGGAACTCATCGAAGAGTTTGGCAAAGTAGCAGGATATAAAATCAATCCACAAAAATCAAGAGCCTTTGTATACACAGGCAATGCCACGGCCGAGGAAGAACTTCTAAGATCTATCCCATTCACAATAGCTACAAAAACAATCAAATACCTTGGAATAAACTTAACCAAGGACGTTAAAGATCTCTACGGTGAAAACTACAAAACCTTACAGAAAGAAATAGAAGAGGATACCAAACAATGGAGAAATCTTCCATGCTCATGGATTGGAAGAATCAATATCATCAAAATGTCCATTCTCCCAAGAGCAATTTATACATTCAATGCAATACCAATCAAGATACCAAAGACATTCTTCTCAGATCTGGAAAAAATAATGTTGAAATTCATATGGAGACACAGAAGACCTCGAATAGCCAAAGCAATCTTGTACAACAAAAACAAAGCCGGAGGCATCACAATCCCAGATTTCAGGGCATACTACAGGGCAGTTGTTATCAAAGCAGCATGGTACTGGTACAGAAACAGATGGATAGACCAATGGAACAGAATAGAAACACCAGAAATCAATCCAAACATCTACAGCCAACTTATATTTGATCAAAGATCCAAAACTAATCCCTGGAATAAGGACAGTCTATTCAATAAATGGTGCTGGGAAAATTGGATTTCCATGTGCAGAAGCTTGAAGCAAGACCCATACCTTTCACCTTACACAAAAATTCACTCAACGTGGATTAAAGACTTAAATCTACGACCCGAAACCATCAAATTATTAGAGAGTATTGGAGAAACCCTGCAAGATATAGGTACAGGAAAAGGTTTCTTGAAAAGACCCCAGGAGCACAGGCAGTCAAAACCAAAATTAACATTTGGGATTGCATCAAATTGAGAAGTTTCTGTACTTCAAAAGAAACAGTCAGGAAAGTGAAGAGGCAACCGACAGATGGGAAAAAAATATTTGCAAACTATACTACAGATAAAGGGTTGATAACCAGAATCTACAAAGAAATCAAGAAAATCCACAACAACAGAACAAACAACCCACTTAGGAGATGGGCCAAGGAGCTCAATAGTCATTTTTCAAAAGAGGAAATCCAAATGGCCAGCAGACACATGAAAAAATGTTCAAGATCACTAGCAATCAGAGAAATGCAAATCAAAACCACAATGAGGTTTCACCTCACCCTGGTGAGAATGGCTCACATTCAGAAATCTACCAACAATAGATGCTGGAGAAGATGTGGGGAAAAAGGGACACTAACCCACTGTTGGTGGGAATGCAAACTGGTTAGGCCACTATGGAATTCAGTCTGGAGATTCCTCAGAAACCTGAACATAACCCTACCATACAACCCAGCCATCCCACTCCTTGGAATTTACCCAAAGGAAATTAATTTGGCTAATAAAAAAGCTATCTGCACATTAATGTTTATTGCAGCCCAATTCACAATAGCTAAGACCTGGAACCAACCCAAATGCCCATCAACAGTAAACTGGATAAAGAAATTATGGGACATGTACTCCATAGAATACTATGCAGCAGTAAGGAAAAATGAAACCCAGGCATTTGCAACAAGATGGAGGAATCTGGAAAACATCATGCTGAGTGAATTAAGCCAATCCCAAAGAGACAAATATCATTTGTTTTCCCTGATCGGCGACAATTGAGCACCAAAGGGGAAACCTGTTGAAGTGAAATGGACACTATAAGAAACAATGACCTGATCAGCTTTTGTCCTGACTCTAGATGTACAATGTAATACTTTATCCTTTTTAGTATTTGTTGTTGTTGTTGTTGTTCTAGTACTAGTGGTTGAACTCTGTAATTAATACACAATTATTCTTAGGTGTTTAAATTTTAACTGAAAAGTGATCCCTGTTAAATTTCAGAGTGGGAAAAGAGAGGGAGGAGATGCACAGTTTGGGACATGCACAATCAGTCTTGCCCCAAATGATGGAGTTAGTAATGTGCCAGGGGATTCCAATACAATCCCATCAAGGAGGCATGTACCAATGCCGTCTCACTAGTCCAAGTGATCAATTTCAGTTCACATTCGATGGCTTGCTTAGGTCTAAGAAACAAAGGGATCACACAAACAAGACTACTGTCTGCTAATACTAACTGATTGGAACAAGTAGGGAGAGAAGGATCCAGCATGGGAAGTGGGATACACAGCAGACTCATAGAATGGCAGATGTCCTAGATGACACTCTGGCCTCAGAATCAGCCCTTAAGGCCTTTGGATCTGGCTGAAGAGCCCATGAGAGCATTGTAGGCATGGAAAGCCAAGATACCATGGAAAAGAAAAAAAGAAGAAGACCTAAATGAAAGATCTCTGTGAGTGAGATCCCAGTGGAAAGAACGGGGCCATCAAAGAAGGAGGTACCTTTCTCTGAAGGGAGGAGTGAACTTCCACATTGACTGTGACCCTATCGGTATAAGATCAAAGTCAGCGAACCCTAAAGGCTTCCATAGCCCTGGCAACTCATGACTAGAGCCTAGGAAGATTACTGACGCCATGAACAAGAGTGTCAAATTGTTAAATCAGCAACAGGAGTCACTGTGTACTTACATCCCATGTGGGATCTGTCCTTAATATGTTGTCTAATGTGCAGTGATGCCATAACTAGAACTGAAACAGTATTTTTACACTTTGTGTTTCTGCGTGGGTACAAACTGATGAGATCTTTACTAATTATATACTGAATCGATCTTCTGTATATAAAGATAATTGGAAATGAAAAAAAAACCTGGTGTTTAATTGGAAATGGCATAGAAAATTAATTAATTTTTTAAAAAATAATATGTAAGATCTCTGCCTTTAATGTGTTGTACACTCTTATTTAATGCTATAACTAGTACTCCAACAGTATTTTTTTTTTCACTTTGTGTTGCTATATGGTGGCAAACTGTTGAAATCGATACCTAATTTATACTAAACTGATATTTTGTATATAAAGAGAATTGAAAATGAATCATGACGTGATTGGAAGGGGAGAGGGAGCGGGAAAGGTGAGGGTTGTGGGTGGGAGGGAAGTTTTGGGAGAGGGAAGCCATTGTAACCCATGAGCTGTACTTTGGAAATTTATATTCATTAAATAAATGTTAAAAAAAGAAATTAAACTAAATACCACTTAAAAAAAAAAGAAGACAAATCTTTGGAAATATATCTGCCAGATGAAAAGAGAAGGCAAAATTAGAAACAGTGAACTACCATTTGGGATTTATGTGATACTATCAAATGTTGAAATATGTGTGCCTAGAAGTACTTGAAGGTGTGAAAGGATAGAATGGAATAGAATGCCGGGGTCCACTGCCGGGTGCAGGGGCGAGAGACGAGTGTCCTTATCCTAGGGATTGAGGCTCGGGGCCTGTGAGCCGGTTGGAGTCTGGGCGGCAGGAACGATCGAGCCGAGCCGAGGGAGACATGTTGCTCTTCGTGGAGCAGGTAACATCTAAAGGAACTGGTTTAAATCCCAATGCCAAAGTATGGCAAGAAATTCCTCCTGGAAATCCTGATGCCACTCCTGTAACTCATGGAACTGAAGGTTCTTGGCCTGATACAGCAGCCACATCAGGGTCCCCTCCTGAAGGAAATACAGAGCTTTCAGAAGATATGTGTAAGGAATATGAAGTAATGTATTCTTCATCTTGTGAAACCACAAGAAATTCTACAGGCATTGAAGAGTCCACTGATGGAATGATTTTAGGACCAGAAGATCTGAGTTACCAAATATATGATGTTTCTGAGGAAGGCAATTCAGCAATTTCCACAGAAGAGCTAAAAGAATGTCTGAGGAAACAATTAGAATTCTGTTTCTCACGAGAAAATTTGTCAAAGGATCTTTACTTGATATCTCAGATGGATAGTGATCAATTTGTCCCAATTTGGACATGGAAGAAATAAAAAAGCTGACCACAGACCCAGATTTAATTCTTGAAGTATTGAGATCTTCTCCCATGGTTCAAGTTGATGAGAAGGGCGAGAAAGTGAAACCAAGTCATAAGCGCTGTATTGTGATCCTCAGAGAGATTCCTGAAACAACACCAGTAGAGGAAGTGAAAGCTCTGTTCAAAAATGAAAACTGTCCCAAAATGATAAGCTGTGAATTTGCACACAATAGCAACTGGTATATCACCTTCCAGTCAGACACAGATGCACAGCAGGCTTTTAAATACTTAAGAGAAGAAGTTAAAACTTTTCAGGGCAAGCCAATCATGGCAAGGATAAAAGCCATCAATACTTTTTTTGCAAAGAATGGTTATCGATTAATGGATGCTAGTATGTATAATCAGCCCATTCAAACTCAAGCACAATATGCCTCACCAGTCTTTATGCAGCCTGTATATAATCCTCACCAGCAGTACTCAGTCTACAGTATTGTGCCTCAGTCTTGGTCTCCAAATCCTGCACCTTACTTTGAAACACCACTGGCTCCCTTTCCCAATGGTAGTTTTATGAATGGCTTTAATTCACCAGGATCTTTTAAAACAAATGCTGCTGCTATGAATATGGGTCGACCATTCCAAAAAAATCGTGTGAAGCCTCATTTTAGGTCATCTAGTGGTTCAGAACACTCAACAGATGGCTCTGTGTCATTGGGGGATGGACCATTGAACAGGTCTAGTTCAAGGAACTTTACAACTGAACGGCCTACCCCTGTAGTAACAGGGCACCAGGAGCAAACTTTCCTTCCAAAGGAGGCTCCCACTTTGCAGGTGGAACAGAATGGGGACTTTGGTAGAGGCAGGAGAACACTTTTCAGAGGTCGGAGACGACGAGAAGAAGACAGGATCCCAAGACCCCATTCCTCCAGCACGGAAGCAAAGCCTCCCACACCGAAATTTGACTTACTAGCCTCAAATTTCCCTCCTTTACCTGGAAGTTCATCAAGAATGTCAGGTGAACTTGTTTTGGAGAATAGGATGTCTGATGTCGTTAAAGGTGTCTACAAAGAAAAGGATAATGACGACTTGAGAGTGAGTTGCCCAGTGCCTGCAGAAGATGAGCAGACAGACTGCACTCCTGCCCAGCAGCTCAGTAGGAATCCTAGTCCTCCGAGTACAGCTGAGCCTCCTGTGTTAAGCACAACTCAGCAAGAAAAGGATCTAATAGAAGACTCCACTGTTCAGAAGGATGTTGTCAACCAGACAAATATACCAGGTTCTTCCCCAAGTACTGCAAAGCCATCCAGGGCAAATGCTTCTTCACCTTGTAGCAGTAACATAAATTCAGCTGTCACTGTGGCTCTACAGGAACCCCGAAAATTAAGTTATGCTGAAGTGTGCCAGAAGCCCCCTAAAGAGCCATCTCCAGTTCTTGTGCAGCCACTACGGGAACTTCGCTCCAATGTGGTATCTCCTACCAAAAATGAAGAGAATGGAGCTCCTGAGAAGTCTGTTGAGAAAGCACATGAAAAACCAGAAGCGAGGGCTAGTAAGGATTATTCTGGCTTCCGAGGCAATACCATTCCCAGGGGAACAGCTGGAAAAATCAGGGAACAGAGACTCCAGTTTAGCCATAGGGCTATACCTCAGGGAGTGACTCGATGTAATGGTAAAGAGCAATATGTGCCACCCAGATCACCAAAGTAAAAAAAAAAAGAAAAAGAAAAAGAAACAAAACAGAAAAACAAGAAACTATTTGGAAACTTCTCTCTCTTCCCATTAAACTTGAGCCGGATATTTTGAACTGTTTTGGAGGGGAGGGGGGAGACAAGAAGGAAACAAGAGAAAGAATGTCCTTAAATCATTGTGGATTTTGGAGTTGTGAGCAGTAGAATCCCAAAATTCATCTCTAAAATGATTTTAAAATGCTGGAGGATTCCAATCAGTATAAATATAAATATATATATAGAGAGAGATAGATATATATACGCATATAAAAATATAATTTTTCTATTTTTGTTTTTGATTTTAATTTGCAGAGATTTTCTGCCTGGAATCAATTTTGAGGGTTCAGATTTAGCTTGGAAAAAAAAAACATTGTACATCCTTCGGTATAGGAGTTGAGGGAGTGAGAGAAAATATTTTTTGAAGAAGTGTTTCTGTAAAATTAGAAATTACTTTTTTTAATCTATTTAAAGTTTGGCTTGAAGAATGCCATCTCTGACTCTATGGCCTTGTGTTGCAAAGCAGATCAGTGGCTGGGGTGCCTGTTGTGGGTGTGAGTGTGTGCAAGATTGATTTAAGCCAAATCTGTTGTCATGTTCATAAATGATTTGAAAATTGAATGTAATACTTGAGTAGATTTTTTAGTTTGAAAAATTTAGTTTGTCTTTTTGACCTTACTAATATTTCTTTCAACAAGTTGTTAAGCTCTGATTGTACTTGGAGATGTGACTACAAATCAGTTTGATACTCAAGGAAAGAGTGGGGATTATTTTTTTTTTCTTTTTTTTTTTGGCAGGCAGAGTGGACAGTGAGAGAGAGAGACAGAGAGAAAGGTCTTCCTTTTGCCGTTGGTTCACCCTCCAATGGCCGCCGCGGTAGCGCGCTGCGGCCGGCGCACCACGCTGTTCCAATGGCAGGAGCCAGGTGCTTATCCTGGTCTCCCATGGGGTGCAGGACCCAAGGACTTGGGCCATCCTCCACTGCACTCCCTAGCCACAGCAGAGAGCTGGCCTGGAAGAGGGGCAACTGGGACAGGATCGGTGCCCCGACCGGGACTAGAACCTGGTGTGCCGGCGCCGCAAGGCGGAGGATTAGCCTAGTGAGCCGCGGCGCCGGCATGTGGGGATTATTTTAAAATGGAAAATTTCATCTTCGATCTGAGTGGACGTGTCAGGTGGACTGAAGACATTTGAACTGTTCTGTGGTTTTTCTTTTCCTCTTAAAATGAGAAACAAAAAAAAATTGCTATTCTGTATTCTTTGCCTACCCCAAAAAACAAAATAACCAGCCACTTACTGAATTGTATGTTTCTATCTACTTTGACCAGTCTAGTCAAATCATATAACTGTTATACATTTCAGAATTCCATGTTGAAGTATTTTTCTCTTCTGTTCACATATTTAGAATTTTAGGTTCTAGAGTGATAAGGGCAGATTGACCCTACAGTAATTTATTTGTGTTAGTGTTAAAGGTGAAAGAAGCATTATAACTGACTTTTCAAAGTGTTAAATAGTGTAGTAGAAGAGAATTTTTTTAAAAGGCTTAATTTGAGGAGAACTTTTTTCTGTTTACACTCTATTTGCCACCTTCTTTCCCTCCCCCTAAAAAAAAAAAAAACAAACACACACAGTTTGGAATTCACTCGGACAGAACGTGCAAGTCATGAAATTTTTGAGTTACGAAAGGTGGTTGAGCAAAATTAATGCATAATTCTCAGACAATAAAGTTGTAGCTCTCAGATAGGCAAGTTTACATGCTGGTATTTAGAAAATAGCTAAAATATTAAAAACCATGTTGCATTAATCTGTTTTAAGTCACACCATGTTCAGAGTTCTATGTAAGATGGAATTTTGTTTTTCATTTTAGGGGATAGTTTGGAATAGTAGTAACTATCTCTTAGTGAGTTACATATGTACAAATGGAAACTGTAAATTGTGAACACTGGAAAGCACCATTGTGACATAGCATAAACATCTTAGTAATATATTAATGAATGTAAATGGAGGTTAAAATTATGTTACTGTGAAACTCATCTTCCAGCTCTATGCTTTGGAGATCTGTATTAATGGGTAACTAACTGTTAAGAGCTTTGAAAACACTGCACATTTCTTTACAGGCTAGAATTTTTATTTCTTTGTAACTTATTCAGCTTGGCAGTTGCTTTTGATTTGGTGGGTTGATAACATGGTATAATATATTTACAAAGTTTGAAACTATTCATTTCTATACACTATTTGTTTTTAATCATCTACTAAATGAAACATATAATACTACCTGTGCTGAAATTTGGGGGAAGTTTAGGTCCTTCACAAAAAAAAGCTATTATTGATCATTGACTACACCTATGAAAAAAGTGCTTATTTTGGTTTACTTAGATAATGCTCGACTGGTGGAAATGAGAAACATTAGAAGTGTTAACACCCTGTGAATGCATTGGATTTAAGAGAATAAACTTTTTTTAAACTTTAAAAAAAAAGAATGGAATAGAATGCCTAGTCAGTAGAATAATAACAGATCATTTCCCTCAATTGGAAAAAGGGACAACCAAGTAGAGGAAGCACATAGAAATCCTCATAGATATGATCAGAAACATTCCTCACAATGACCCAGTATAGTCAAACTTTCAAGTAAATAAATGTGAAGATTCTTAAATGCACATGAGAGAAATATTACATTACCTACAGAGCATCTCCAATTACATTAATCATTGATTTCTCATCAGAAATCCTAAAGGCTAGAAATAATGGAGAGATATAGTCAAAGTGAAAAAAAAAAGCAAAAAGCACTACTGTCAACCCAGGGCACTGTACCAAAAACCTCTCATTTATAAATGAAGGTGAATTTCTTGAGTACCAAAAAATTCAATAGTAAATTAACAATCTAGTTAAGAAATGGACAAAGGGCATGAACAGAATTTTTTTCCAGAATTTGAATTCGAACGGCCAGCAGACAGTTGAAAAAGTTATCAGGATGGCTATCCATCATTGAAATGCCAATCAAAATAACAATGAGTTTTCATTTCACCCCAGTTAGAATGGCTCCCAGGCAATAATCAACAAAAAACACATGGTGACAAGGATGTAGTCAAAAAGATACCTTAATCTGGCCGGTGCCGCGGCTCACTAGGCTAATCCTCTGCCTTGCGGCGCTGGCACACCGAGTTCTAGTCCCGGTTGGGGCACTGATCCTGTCCCAGTTGCTCCTCTTTCGGGCCAGCTCTCTGCTGTGGCCAGGGAGTGCAGTGGAGGATGGCCCAAGTGCTTGGGCCCTGCACCCCATGGGAGACCAGGATAAGCACCTGGCTCCTGCCATCAGAATGGCGCAGTGCGCCGGCCACAGCACGCCTACCGCGGCAGCCATTGGAGGGTGAACCAATGGCAAAGGAAGACCTTTCTCTCTGTCTCTCTCACTGTCCAGTCTGCCTGTCAAAAAAAAAAAAAAGATACCTTAATCTACTGTTTGCGGTAATATAACTTGTTGGCCACTTTGCAAGTTAGGATGGAAATAACTCAGAAATCTGAATTTAGGTATAAAAAATAACTCAGCAATCCAAGTCCTGGGAATTTATTCAAAGAAAATAACACATGAAAGTGTTATCTGTACCTCCATGTCCACTGCAGATTAATTCACAAAACCTAAGATTTGGAATCAAACCAGATTCCAACAACAGATGACTGGATAAAAAATTATTGTATATATGCATTATAGAGTACTATTCAGTGATGTAAACTGAGATCTGAATTTTATAACCATAATATGTAAATAAGTCAGTACCCCAAAGACAGAGATTTTTGTTTGCTCTGAACTGTGTTAACTAACAGAATACCTGCAATGCAATGTTTTGTAGTGAAAATGATATTTTTAGATTCCATGATTGTTTGCATTCCCTTGTCTCTTCTGGTGAGGTACAGTTTTTCTTTTTCTCCATACTCTTTTTGAACTCGTTACTTAGCACAGGTCTAACCTTTGGATTTGACTGTCATTTTTTTTTGCTCATATTTAGAATCCTGTATAACTGTTGTCTTTTTATATTTTACTTGTTGAATATCATGATAAGTGGTGAAGTAAGCCTGTGAACATAGGGTGGATTAAAACTGTTTTTGAGAACCCTGATGAAGACATGTGATAGATGGAGGGGTATTGGGTAAGCAGGGTATCAAGGGAAGTCTGATTTTCTCCTTGGAACTGTACCAATGGAATGCATAAAATCGCTCTCATTATTTTAATAAAAATGATAATCAAGAAAAAATAAATTATGTAGCCCAACTTGGACCTTGTGGCAAATTCCACTGCCAAAATATATTGCTTTCATTGTTTTCTGTCAAGTCCTGATATTATATGAGATCAGGCATGTTCAGTGCTGCATGGTTGTAAACAAGACTAGAATATAGGGGATGGTCATTCATGAAATCAAATAACAAAAGCCATTTAAGTGGCCCAGCATTGTGGCTCAATGGATTGTTCCTTCATGTGGTGCCTGCAACCCAGATGTGCACCAATTCATGTCCTGATGCTCCACTTCTGATATAGATTCCTTCTCATGTGCCTTGGAGAGTAGGGGGGATGGCCAAAGTACTAGGACACTAACACACATATGGGAGACCTACATTGTGTTTCAGCCTCTGGGATTCAATCTGATCAAGCCTTGTGTATTCCAAGTATTTGGGGAGTGAACCAGTAAATGATGAATGATTCTCTCTCTCTCTCTCTCTCTCTCTCTCTCTCTCTCTCTTTCTCTCTCTTTCTCTTTCTCTCTCCTTAAATTTCTGCTAAAGCCACTGTGGAAGTCTGCTGGAGATTCCTCAGAAACTTGAATATAACCCTACCATACAACCCAGCCATCCCACTCCTTGGAATTTGCCCAAAGGAAATTAAATTGACAAATAAAAGAGCTGTCTGCACCTCAATGTTTATTGCAGCTCAATTCACAATAGCTAAAACCTGGAATCAACCTAAATGCCCATCAACAGTAGACTAGATAAAGAAATTATGGGATATGTAATCTACAGAATACTATACAGCAGTAAAAACAATGAAATATGGTCATTTGCAACAAGATGGAGGAATCTGGAAAACATCATGCTGAGTGAATTAAGCCAATCCCAAAGGGACAAATATCATGTGTTATCCCTGATCAGTGACAACTAACTGAGCACCAAAACGGGAATATGTTGAAATGAAATGGACACTATGAGAAACAATGACTTGATCAGTCCCTTTCCTGACTGTCAAGGAACAACTTAATACTTTATCCCCTTTAGTACTTTTTTTTGTTCTACTTAATACTATTGGTTGAACTCTTTGACATGCAATTATCCTTAGGTGTTTAAATTTAACTGAAAAGTGATCCCTGTTAAATATAAGAGTGGGAATAAGAGAGGGAGGAGATGTAGTTTGGCACATGCTCAATTGGACTTGCCCCAAACGGTAGAGTTAGAAACATGCCAGGGGATTCCAATTTAATCCCATCAAGGTGGCATGTACCAATGCCATCTCACTAGTCCAAGTGATCAATTTCAGTTCACAATTGATGGCTCTGATAGGTCGAAGAGTCAAAGGGATCACATAAGCAAGACTAGTGTCTCCAAATACTAACTGATAGAATAAAAAAGGAGAGAATGATCCAACATGGGAAGAGGGATTACACAGCAGACTCATGGAATGGTAGATGTCCTAAACAGCACTCTGGCCTCAGAATCAGCCCTTAAGGCATCCAGATCTCACTAAAAAGTCCATGAGAATATTTCAGGCATGGAAACCCAATACACTCTGGCAAAAAAACCAAAAGACCTAAATGAAAGATCGCTGTGAGTGAGATCCCAGAGGAAAGAACAGGCCATCAAAAAAGGAGGTACCTTTCTCTGAAGGGAGGAGAGAACTTCCACTTTGACTATGACCTTGTCTAAATAAGATCAGAGTTGGCCAACTCAAAAGGCTTCCATAGCCTTGGCAACTCATGACAAGAGCCTAGAGTGATTACTGACGCCATGAACAGGACTGTCAATTGTTAAGTCAACAATAGGAGTCACTGTGCACTTACTCCCCATGTAGGATCTCTTTCCTTAATGTGCTGTACTATGTAAATTAATGGTATAACTAGTACTCAAACAGTACTTTACACTTTGTGTTTCTTTGTGGGTACAAGCTGTTGAAATCTTTACTTAATATACACTAAACTGATCTTCTGTATATAAAGATAATTGAAAATGAATCTTGATGTGAATGGAATGGGTGAGTGAGCGGAAGTTGGGATGGCTGTGGGTGGGAGGGAGGTTATGGTGGGTAAAAGCCACTACAATTCAAAAGCTGTACTTTGGAAATTTATATTTATTAAATAAAGATTAAAAATCTACTTTCCAAGTAAATAAGACAAATAATAAGAAAAAACTATCCAATGCAGCTGCACACCATTCTGCTGAATTTGATCATATTATTGTTGGTTTGAATGCATGCATTTGGTTGTCATCCAGAAACACAAACCTTAAAGTGAAGCCATGTAATTAAGAAATGGTGACAAATGATGTGACCCACAGTTCAATATTTTTGGCTAATACCACCATTGGCATCTAGATATATTGTGACCAGACTGACAACACCATCAATGAGCCCTAATAACTAGCATTAATTATGAGATCAACTTTTAAACTACTGCTGGAACTCTGATATCAGCTATGGGTATTTTCATTGGCAAATAACTTGTCACTAAATTAGCATATGCTTAAATAAGTCATTATCTTTCAAAAATATAATTGCATCAAAATTTCATCATCTACCTTGGCCAAAATTATACCTCAGGGATTCTGGTGCCTTAACTACAATGACACTACTTCAGATACCAATATCATCTTGGCTGCTGCTTCACTGCCCCCAAACCACTGAATGTAAGAGAACTATAGGGGCCAGCACTATAGCATATAGGATATGCCTCTGCCTGTGGCACCAGCATCCCGTATGTGTGCCAGGTGGAATACTAGCTGCCCCATATTTTATCAAGCTTCTAGCTAATGGTTGAGAAAGCAGTGGGTGATAGAACAAGCCCCTGCACATACTCAGAAAAAGATCCTGGCTCCTGTATTCAGATTGTCTCAGCTCCAGTCATAGCAGCTATTTGGGGAATGAAACAGTAGTTGGAAGATCTCTCTATCTCTGAGTCTCTCTTTGTCTGTAACTGTGCCTCAAAAATAAATAAAATTTTAATAAAAATAATTGCAAATCAGTCTCCCCAAAACTGTGCTGTCATCATGTTACACAAAGAGTTGATCTTAGAATTCTCCCAAAATAGACACCCTATGCTTCCATTCCTAAAGGAATAATCACATAGAGGAAACTACTAGCAATGTCATTATAATAATCAATGGAGATTATTTAGTTTACCAAATGAAAGCTATCTCATATCTGTTAATATTTAATTCCATGATAATATAAAATTTTTTCAGCTCTTCTCCAATCTTGATTTTGATTTTCATTTTGAAAACCAAACCTAAGACATTTGCTATGAACCTCACAAATACATATTTCTTTCATGTTAATACATGAATGTCTCTGTACTCTACACTTCAATATATATATATATATATATACATATATATATAATGAAAAACCACATGTAGTTTAAAAATTCTTTGCACCAAAATAAACACATACTATAGTTTTCTTTTTCTACCATTTTCTGTAGTATTTTCATATATTTGTTCATCTTTTCCCTCAATAGTTTTGACATTTTAGAAATGAGGTCATTGAAAGGTAATGAGTGTGTGACTTCTATTTTTTTAATATTTTATTTATGTATTTGAAAGCTAGAGTTAGAGACAGTGAGAGGGAGAGACATAGAGAAATGTTTTCCATCTGTTGGTTCACTCCCCAGATAGCTGCAATGGCCCAAACTGTGCCGATTTGAAGCCAGGAGCCAGATGCTTCTTCCTAGTCTCCCACGTGGATACAGGAGTCCAAGGACTTGGGCCATTTTCCACTGCTTTCCCAGGCCACAGCAGGGAGCAGATTGGAAATGGAGCAGCTGCGACAAGAACTTGTGACCATATGTGATACCATCGCTGCAGATGGAGGATTAACCTACTGCACATGGTGCAGGCCCCGTGACTTCTGTTATAATTAGTGGATTTGAAGGAAATGATTTATTTTATTTATTTTCAAGACAGAGTTACAGAGAGAGGTAGAGACAGAAAGAGAGGTCTTCCATCCACTGATTCACTACCTAGTTGGCCACAACACCTGGAGCTGCGCTGATCCAAAGCCAGAAGCCAGGAGCTTTTTCTGGATCTCTCATGCAGGTACAGGGGCCCAAGGACTTGAGCCATGTTCTACTGCTTTGTCAGGCCATAGCAGAGAGCTGGATCTGAAGAGGAGCAGTCGGGTCTAGGATCAGTGCCCAAATGGGATGCCAGTGCTCTAAGCCAAGACCTTAGCCAGCTGAATCACAGCGCCAGTCCTGGTGCATTAGATTTTTAAAAGATATTGCCTAATTTGATTCAGTGATGACTTATTTGCCAATGAAAACACCCATGGTTGACATTAGAGATCCAGCATTTGCTTAAAGTTTGATCTTATAATTACACCTATTTTAATGGCTGAATTTGGACAGTTTTTTTTCTTACTATTTATCTTATGTTTTGAAAAGTAGATTTAAGAGAGAGAGAAAGAGAACGAGAGTGAGAGTGAGAGCGAGAGCGAGAGAGAGAGAGAGAGAGAGAGAGAGAAAGAGAAAGAGAAAGAGAAAGAGAAAGAGAAAGAGAAAGAGAAAGAGAGATCTTCTACTGGCTCACTCCCCAAATTCTTGCAATAACCAAGCCTGGAACAGATTGAATCCTGGAAGCTGGAATTCCATCTAAGCCTCCCATATGTGTGGTAGTGTCCCAGTACTTTGGCCATCCCCCACTGCTCTCTCAGTTACATGAGAAGGGATCTGGATCAGAAGTGGAGCAGCAAGAACATGAATTGGTGCGCATATGGGATGCTGGCATCACATGAAGAATGTTAACCCACTGAGCCACAATTCTGGGCTCCTTAAATAGCTTTTGTCCTTTGATTCTTAATTAAAATTAAATTTAAAAAATTATATGGAAACATGACAGACCCTGAATAGCTAAAGCAATTTTGCACAGCAAAAACCAAACTGGGGATACCACAAATCAGATTTAAAGACATATTACAGGGAAATTATCATCAAAACAGCCTGGTAATGAACAAAAATACACATGTAGATAAGTGAGACAGCACGGAAACTCCAGAAATATACTAACACATCTTCAACCAACTAATCTTTGAGAAAGGAGTTAAAATAAATCCATGGTGAAAGCTCAGGCTCTTCAACAAATAATGTTGGAAAAATAGGATATCTGCCAAAAAATGTGAAAAAATATCCTACTTACATTTTGTAACAAATCAACTCAAAATGGATTGAGGATCCAAATCTGTGATGTGATATTATCAAATTAGTGGAGGAGAACACTGAGGAAAGTCTGCAAACATTAGCATTGTCAGTGCAAATGATGACAGAAGAATAGGCATTCAAAACCAAATTAGATGAATGGGATTACATCAAGCTGAGGCGCTTCTGCACTGCAAAGGAAATACTAAGAAAAGAAAGAGGCAACTGGAAGAATGGGAGAAATTATTTGGAAACTTTGCAACCAATAAAGGATTAATATCCAAAATATATAAAGAGCTCAAGAAATTCAAAAAAAGACCCCAAATCATCCAGGTAAGAAATGGGAGAACTTCAACAAGCATTTTTCAAAAGAGGAAATTCAAATGGTCAACAGGCACATGAAAAACATGCTCAGACTCACTAACCATCAGGGAAATGCAAATCAAAACCACAATGAGTTTTCACCTAAGCTCAGTTAAAACTATTATCATGCAGAAATAAAAAAAAGAATAATAAATTCTGGCAAGAACATGGGGAAAAGGAATCCAAATTCACTGTTGGTATGATAAACTAGTCCAGCCATTGTGGAGGACAGTATGGAGTCACCTCAGAATGCATATGATGCAGCATTCCCACTCCTGGGAATTTTCCCATGGAACTGTAATCAACATATGAAGGAGTTATCTATGCTTATTGCAGCTCAGTTCACAATAGCTTAGATATGGAATCAAACCTGATGTCTATCACTGAATGATGGAATAAAGAAATTATGGTATGTATACACTATGAAAGTCTACTGAACTGTAAAAAAATGGGTTTCTGTTATTTAAAATGAAATGGGTACAACTGGAAACCATCATACGTTGTGAACTAAGCTAGTTCCAAAAAGAAATTACCATGCTTTCCCTGATCTGTAGTAACTAATAGAGTACCAAGACATAGAACCTAGGAATGAAATTGACATTTTAAGCTTTTGGCAATTTCTTACAGCCTTGAATAGTATTTTCTTTTATTTATTACTATTTGTTGAACTATTTAATTAGTGTAGAGTTAATAGTATGACTGTGATGTAAACTGATGTGCTATTTTGAGTCTTTTGGGGTTTCATTTGCATTTAGTATTTTGCAACTATTTTGTTCTGTTTAGCAGCTTTGTCCTTTGTAGTGCCATCCTTGTATATTCTCAATTGCACATGTGGAAAAGTATTTCTTAAGTAAAAGGATGTAGGAAATGGGTGGATAATTTGATGGAATGATGGATGGATACAGGGATGGATGGGCAGACATGGTCAATGGAACTAATGGGCAAAATCATGACTACATGAATGGATGGACTGAGAAAAGATAGAAACACTGGACATAGTGATAAAATGGAGAAATAGAGGCATTAGATAGATGAATGGGGAGACTGGACGGATGTATTCACAGAATATCTGGGGAAAAATCAAGTAAGTAATTGAGTACAAAATATAATTGAATATTCTTTCTTATTCTATATGTTGTCTAATAAAATTCATTGCAAATTTTGAATATTACAAACTGTGCTTCTCTTTAAGACCTACGTAAACCTCATATTTGACAAAAAATAATCTACAAAAAGTAGATTTCTCCTTCCCCCCTAGGCAAGCTCCTAATAGAAAGTATTTCAGTGCTTTGCATAAAAGACACATGTAAACATTTTGAAATAGTATTTTCCACATGAAGAATATGTTTTAAACAGAAAGTGTTGGAAATCACCACTGAGAAAGAAAAGGAAACTCAGCACTATATCTATACGTCTACATATGAATGTGTATATAAGAATATACACACACATATATATTTAACAAATGGCTCTTATCACTAAAAAGAGAATGTTATTTAAAAGTCTGGAAATATATTTCACTAAACAGCAAATAGTCAAGAAAATGTATAAAAAGCCCCAATTTCACTAACCACAATAAAATTAGTATTAAATTCTTAAGGAAGTAACATGACATATAAACTAGAATAGATAAAAAGCAATATAAAGAAAATACTAATTATTGTGGGATTATGAAGCAGAGTCACCTCATTTATACATTTATGAATGATAAAATTGATTCTCCTTTTCTTTAGTCCATGATTTCTACTTTAACTACAATTTATTTCACATTGTTTCCTCCATTTTGCTTTTGATCCCTCTGATTTCTTTAAAGTCTTATGTCCATCCTATGTTTATGCATTTCATTGTAAGCCAGTTGAAACTGGTAGAATATTAGATTATAAAGGATATATAAGTATTCTGGAATAGTATTTTTCCATAAATATATGGTTTTTAAGAAGAGGAATGGAAGTTAGCATTGAGGAAGTAAAGAAACCTCTGCATGCTATACATATATTTGACAAATGTCTTCTATCATTGAAAATAGAACATTATCTAGAAGTCTTCAAAAGACCTTTCACCAAAAAGCATCTATAAATGGTCAGAAAATGTATTAAACATTTCCAACTTCATTAATCACAATAAAATTAATATTAAATATTCAAGGACATAACTTTATAAATGAACTAGAATATCGAAACATACATAACACATAAGAAAATACTAATTATTATGAAATTATAGAGCAATGAGTCATTTTATTTAGATCTAGTGAGAATTTAATTTCAAAAATTCGAAAAACTAATTTCAGGATACTTATTAAAACCAAACACGTCCATATTTAGGGTCCAGTAATTCTTCCCCCAGATTCATATATTTGATCATCCATAGATATATTTTCCAAAACAATGTGATAGAGGAACACTCTTCTTTTTATTTTTTGTTGATTTTTTAAATTTATTTGTTTGACAGGTAGAGTTACAGTGAGAGAGACCGAGAGAAAGATCTTCCTTCCATTGGTTCACTCCACAAATGACTGCAATGGCCGGCGCTGTGCCGATCCAAATCCCAGAGCCAGGTGCTTCTTCCTGGTCTCCCATGTGCATGCAGAAGCCCAAGCACTTGGGCCATCTTCCACTGCCCTCCCAGGCCACAGCAGAGAGCTGGACTGGAAGAGGAGCAACCAGGACTAAAACCTGGCACCCTTATGGGATTTTGGCGCCACTGGCAGAGGATTAACCAAGTGAGCCATGGCACCACTCCCAAGGGGAGAAACACTCTTCTGAACAGTCCATAATTCATGCCACACAATTACTCATTATGAGATAAAGAGATAAATGAGAATGTGCAATGTGGCATATTTTCTCACAAACATGATATAAGAATGAATATGAAAAATTCATGCAAGTAACAATTTTATGCAACAATGTGGGTAAATCTCACAAGCAATTTTGATGACAGAAAACAAATACAAAATAATTACATACTTTATGAGTTTGTGCATATAATTACAAAACAGAAAACACTGATCTGGTGATAGAAGCCAGAAAAAGATTATCCTGAAGCTGTGTTTGGGTAGTGACTAGAAAGGGATGATGGGCGGTAGGAGACCTGGATGGAGCTCCTGGATCCTGGCTTTGGCCTGGCCCAGCCCTGGCTGCTGTGGCCATTCGGGGAGTGAAGCAGTGGATGGAAGACCTCTCACTCTCTCTTTCAAAATAAAACTTTAAAATTTTTTTTAAAAAAGGGACTGATGATAAAAAATTGAATGAGCTCCTTGAAGGTGCAAGTTGACTGTACGTCATAGAGATATTAAAAGCAGGCTTTCATTAACAATCAAGGCATGTAAAAATGATCCATGTTGAACATACTGAGTTCTTTTTTTATTTTTTATTAAACTTTTATTTAATGAATATAAATTTCCAAAGTACAGCTCATGGGTTACAATGGTTTCCCCCTCCCAAAACTTCCCTCCCACCCACAACCCTCCCCTTTCCCACTCCCTCTCCCCTTCCAATCACATCATGATTCATTTTCAATTCTCTTTATATACAAAAGATCAGTTTAGTATAAATTAGGTAACGATTTCAACAGTTTGCCACCATATAGCAACACAAAGTGAAAAAAAATACTGTTGGAGTACTAGTTATAGCATTAAGAGTGTACAGCACATTAAAGGCAGAGATCCTACATAATATTTTTTAAAAAATTAATTTTCTATGCCATTTCCAATTTAACACCAGGTTTTTTTTTCATTTCCAATTATCTTTATATACAGAAGATTGATTCAGTATATAATTAGTAAAGATCTCATCAGTTTGTACCCACGCAGAAACACAAAGTGTAAAAATACTGTTTCAGTATTAGTTATAGCATCACTGCACATTAGAGAACACATTAAGGACACATCCCACATGGGATGTAAGTACACAGTGACTTCTGTTGCTGACTTAACAATTTGACACTCCTGTTCATGGCCTCAGTAATCTCCCTAGGCTCTAGTCATGAGTTGCCAGGGCTATGGAAGCCTTCAGAGTTCGCTGACTTTGATCTTATTCCATAGGGTCACAGTCAAAGTGCAAGTTCTCTCCTCCCTTCAGAGAAAGGTACCTCCTTCTTTGATGGCCCCGTTCTTTCCACTGGGATCTCACTCACAGAGATCTTTCATTTAGGTCTTCTTCTTTTTTTCTTTTCCATGGTATCTTGGCTTTCCATGCCTACAATACTCTCATGGGCTCTTCAGCCAGATCCGAATGCTTTAAGGGCTGATTCTGAGGCCAGAGTGTTGTTTAGGACATAAGCCATTCTATGTGTCTGCTGTGTATCCCACTTCCCATGCTGGATATTTCCCTTTTTGATTCTATCAGTTAGTATTAGCAGACACTTGTCTTGTTTGTGTGATCCCCTTGTTTCTTAGACCTATTCAAGCCATCTAATGTGAACTGAAATTGATCACTTGGACTAGTGAGATGGCATTGGTACATGCCACCTTGATGGGATTGTATTGGAATCCCCTGGCACATTTCTAACTCCATCATTTGGGCAAGACTGATTGTGCATATACCCAATTGTACATCTCCTCCCTCTCTTTTTCCACTCTGAAATTTAACAGGGATCACTTTTCAGTTAAAATTTAAACACCTAAGAATAATTGTGTGTTAATTACAGAGTTCAACCACTAGTACTAGAACAACAACAACAGCACCAAATACTAAAAAGGATAAAGTATTACATTGTACATCTAGAGTCAGGACAAAAGCTGATCAGGTCATTGTTTCTTATAGTGTCCATTTCACTTCAACAGGTTTCCCCTTTGGTGCTCAGTTGTCGCCGATCAGGGAAAACAAATGATATTTGTCTCTTTGGGATTGGCTTAATTCACTCAGCATGATGTTTTCCAGATTCCTCCATCTTGTTGCAAAAGCCTGGGTTTCATTTTTCCTTACTGCTGCATAGTATTCTATGGAGTACATGTCCCATAATTTCTTTATCCAGTCTACTGTTGATGGGCATTTGGGTTGGTTCCAGGTCTCAGCTATTGTGAATTGGGCTGCAATAAACATTAATGTGCAGATGGCTTTTTTATTAGCCAAATTAATTTCCTTTGGGTAAATTCCAAGGAGTGGGATGGCTGGGTTGTATGGTAGGGTTATGTTCAGGTTTCTGAGGAATCTCCAGACTGAATTCCATAGTGGCCTAACCAGTTTGCATTCCCACCAACAGTGGGTTAGTGTCCCTTTTTCCCCACATCTTCTCCAGCATCTATTGTTGGTAGATTTCTGGATGTGAGCCATTCTCACCGGGGTGAGGTGAAACCTCATTGTGGTTTTGATTTGCATTTCTCTGATTGCTAGTGATCTTGAACATTTTTTCATGTGTCTGTTGGCCATTTGGATTTCCTCTTTTGAAAAATGTCTATTGAGGTCCTTGGCCCATCTCTTCAGTGGGTGGGTTGTTCTGTTGTTGTGGATTTTCTTGATTTCTTTGTAGATTCTGGTTCTCAACCCTTTATCTGTAGTATAGTTTGCAAATATTTTTCCCATTCTGTCGGTTGCCTCTTCACTTTCCTGACTGCTTCTTTTGAAGTACAGAAACTTTTCAATTTGATGCAATCCCGAATGTTAATTTTGGTTTTAACTGCCTGTGCTCCTGGGGTATTTTCAAGAAGTCTTTGCCTGTACGTATATCTTGCAGAGTTTCTCCAATGCTCACTAATAATTTGATGGTTTCTGGTCGTAGATTTAAGTCTTTAATCCACGTTGAGTGAATTTTTGTGTAAGGTGAAAGGTAGGGGTCTTGCTTCAAGCTTCTGCACATGGAAATCCAATTTACCCAGTACCATTTATTGAATAAGCTGTCCTTATTCCAGGGATTAGATTTGGATCTTTCGTCGAATATAAGTTGACTGTAGATGTTTGGATTGATTTCTGGTGTTTCTATTCTGTTCCATTGGTCTATCCATCTGTTTCTGTACCAGTACCATGCTGTTTTGATACCAACTGCCCTGTAGTATGTCCTGAAATCTGGGATTGTGATGCCTCCGGCTTTGTTTTTGTTGTACAAGATTGCTTTGGCTATTCGAGGTCTTCTGTGTCTCCATATGAATTTCACCATCATTTTTTCCAGAACTGAGAAGAATGACTTTGCTATTTTGATTGGTATTGCATTGAATGTATAAATTGCTTTTGGGAGAATGGACATTTTGATGATATTGATTCTTCCAATCCATGAGCATGGAAGATTTCTCCATTTTTTGGTATCCTCTTCTATTTCTTTCTGTAAGGTTTTGTAGTTTTCACCGTAGAGATCTTTAACGTCCTTGGTTAAGTTTATTCCAAGGTATTTGATTGTTTTTGTAGCTATTGTGAATGTGATTAATCTTAGAAGTTCTTCCTCGGCTGTGGCATTGCCTGTGTATACAAAGGCTGTTGATTTTTGTGCATTGATTTTATATCCTGCTACTTTGCCAAACTCTTCAATGAGTTCCAGTAGACTCTTAATAGAGTTCTTTGGGTCCCCTAAATAAAGAATCATATCATCTGCAAAGAGGGATAGTTTGAGTTCTTCCTTCCCGATTTGTATCCCTTTAATTTCTTTTTCTTTCCTAATAGCTCTGGCTAAGACTTCCAGGACTATATTGAATAGCAGTGGTGAGAGTGGGCATCCCTGTCTGGTACGAGGTCTTAGGGGAAATGCTTCCAACTTTTCCCCATTCAATAGGATGTTGGCCGTGGGTTTTTCATATATTGCTTTGATTGTATTGGGGAATGTTCCTTCCATAACCAGTTTGCTTAGATTTTTCATCATAAAAGGGTGTTGTATTTTATCAAATGCTTTCTCTGCGTCCATTGAGAGAATCATATGGTTTTTTTTCTGCAGTCTGTTAATGTAGTGTATTACGTTGATTGTTTTGCGGACGTTGAACCATCCTTCCATACCAGGGATAAATCCCACTTGGTCTGGGTGGATGATCTTTCTGATGTGTTGTTGCATTCTATTGGTCAGAATTTTATTGAGTATTTTTGCATCTATGTTCATCAGGGATATTGGTCTGTAATTCTCTTTCAATGCTGCATCTTTCTCCGGCTTAGGAATTAAGGTAATGCTGGCTTCACAGAAAGAATTTGGGAGGATTCCCTCTTTCGATTGTTCTGAATAGTTTGAGAAGAATTGGAGTTAGTTCTTCTCTAAATGTCTGGTAGAACTCAGCAGTGAATCCATCTGGTCCTGGGCTTTTCTTTGTTGGGAGGGCCTTTATTACTGTTTCAATTTCTGTGTCAGTTATGGGTCTGTTTAGATTTTCTATGTCTTCCTGGCTCAATTTAGGTAGGTTGTATGTGTCCAAGAATCTGTCCATTTCATGATAGATTTCCCTGTTTGCTGGCATACAAGTCCTTGTAGTAATTTCTGATGATTCTTTTTATTTCTGTGGTGTCTGTTGTTATGTTTCCTTTTTCATCTCTGATCCTATTGATTTGGGTCTTTTCTTTTTTTAGTTAGTTGGGCCAATGGGGTGTCAATTTTGTTTATTTTTTCAAAAAAACAGCTCCTCGTTTGGCTGATTTTTTTGTAACGTTTTTTTGCATTCAATCCTGTTGATTTCTTCTTTGATTTTAATTATTTCCCTTCTTCTACTGGGTTTGGGTTTGGTTTGCTGCAGATTTTCTAGATCCTTGAGATGACTTGAAAGCTCATCTATTTCGTGCCTCTCCAATTTCTTGATGTAGGCACCTATTCATATAAACTTTCCTCTTAACACTGCTTTTGTTGTACCCCATAGGTTTTGGTATGTTGTGCTGTTATCCTCATTTACTTCCAGAAAATTTTTGATTTCTCTTTTAATTTCTTCTATGACCCATTGTTCATTCAGGAGCATGTTGTTCAATCTCCATGTGTTTGCACTTGCTCTAGGGATTCTCGAGTTGCTAATTTCCAATTTCATTCCTTTGTGGTCTGAGAAGTTGCATGGTATGATTCTAATTCTCTTGAATTTGCTGAGACTTGCTTTATGGCCTAGTATGTGGTCAATCCTAGAGAAGGTTCCATGTACTGCTGAGAAGAATGTAAAGTCCTTAGATGTAGGATGAAATGTTCTGTAGATATCTGTTAGATCCATTTGGGCTATAGTGTAATTTAAATCTGCTGTGTCCTTGCTGATCTTCTGTCCTGTTGATCTGTCTATATCTGAGCGTGGAGTATTGAATTCCCCCAGTACTATTGTATTGGGGTCTAAGTATCCCTTTAAGTCCCTTAACAAGTCTTTTAAATAAGCTGGCGCCCTGTAATTAGGTGCATATACATTGATAATCGTTATATCTCCTGTTGAATGGATCCCTTAATCATTAAATAGTGCCCCTCTTTGTCTCTCCTGACAGTTTTTGTGGTAAAGTTTATGTTGTCCGATATTAAGATGGCTACGCCCGCTCTTTTTTCATTTCTGTTGGCATGGTATATCTTTTTTCAGCCTATCACTTTCAGTCTGTATGGATCATTGTTGGAAAGATGAGTTTCTTGTAAGCAGCAAAAAGATGGGTTTTGTTCCTTAACCCAATCAGCCAATCTTTGTCTTTTAACTGGACAGTTCAAGCCATTAACATTCAATGTGACTATTGAGAAGGAGTAACTTTGCCCTGTCATTTGCCAAAGATATTTTCTAATATCTGGTTTGAGATTCCTGTGATCTTTTGCTGTGAGTTTTCCTTCCTTTACCTTCTTTCATATTGGTGACCGTGTTTCTGTGTTTCTGTATGTAATACATCTTTAAGCATCTTTTGCAGGGCTGAATGAGTGGCGACAAATTCTTTCAATTTCTGTTTGCTGTGGAAGGTCTTTATTTCACCTTCATTCACAAATGAGAGCTTTGCAGGATATAATATTCTGGGCTGGCAGTTTTTCTGTCTTAGTACCTGGGCTATATCTCGCCATTCTCTCCTGGCTTGTAGGGTTTCTGATGAGAAGTCAGCTGTGAGTCTAATTGGAGATCCTCTGAGAGTAATCTGGCGTTTCTCTCTTGCACATTTTAGGATCTTTTCTTTGTGTTTCACTGTGGTGAGTTTGATTACGATGTGTCGTGGTGAGGATCTCTTTTGGTCATGTTTATTAGGGGTTCTATGAGCTTCCTGTACTAGGATGTCTCTGTCCTTCTCCAAACCTGGGAAATTTTCTGCTAGTATCTCACTGAAAAGGCCTTCTAATACTTTCTCCCTCTCCATGCCTTCAGGAACTCCTAGAACCCGAATGTTGGGTTTTTTTAATAGTAACCTGTAGATTCCTGACAGTATTTTTTAGATTTCTGATTTCTTCTTCTTTTCTTTGATTTGACTGTTTCCTTTCCTGTTCTCTGTCTTCTAATTCCGATATTCTCTCTTCTGCTTCACCCATTCTGTTTTTAAGGCTCTCTAATGTTTTTGCCATTTGTCTATTGAGTTCTTCATTTCATTGTGTTTTTTTGTCACTATCTCAGTTTCATATTCTACTAGTTGTTTCATTTCATTTTGATTCCTCCTTAATATTTCATTTTCACAAGAGAGATTTTCTATCTTGTCCATTAAGGATTTCTGTAGTTCAAGAATTTGTTTTTGAGAACTTCTTAATGTTCTTATCAATTTTTTGAGATCTGCTTCTTGCATTTCCTCTATCTCTTCATCTTCATAGTCTTGCATTGGCGTGCCTTGTTCACTTGGGGGCATCATAGTGTCTTCCTTGCTCTTGTTACCTCGGCTTCCATGTTTGTTGTTTGGCATGTTGGAGATAATTTATGGTGTTTTTTTTTTTTTTTGCTGTGGTGTTTTTTTTTTCTCGTTATACTATGCCTCTAAGTGGGCTGTCTGCTTTGTTGGAGCCTTAGGGGCTGTGATGGGTGTGGCTAGAGAGCTATGCTTGTTTCTTCAGGTTTAAGGCTGTGCAAAGAGTGACTCTCCCAGATTGCTCACTCACTTGCTCCTTGCTGGCTCGCTTTCTCTTTTTTTTTTTTGACTCAGTTGGGAGTGGAGTTGAGGGTAGTTGAAATCTGGCCTCTGTGAGTATTCGTTTGATCTACCCCTGGGACCACACCAGAGCTTATGCAGCCCTCAGTGTGTTCTCCAGTTTTGCTATAGTTACTGAGTTTGGCTGCGCTTTACATATGTAAAATGGCGCCTGCTCTTTGTTTTGCTTGGTGAGTGAAGGGAGAAGCCTCTGTTCCCCCCACCCCAATGTCTTGGGTTTCTGAGTTCTTTGTCTTACCCTCCTCCATTCCCACACTGGCAAGATTCTGTGGCTCTGGCTCCTCTCCCGCCGCTCGGCTCGTCTTGGTTGGTTTTCCATGCGATGGGCTCCCTGTAAGTCTTCTGTGTCACGTCCACAAGATCCGGAAGCATTTCCTCTGCAGTTTTTTCTTGAGTCTTTTCCTGAGGCTACAGTAATTCCACTTTTATGAAATTTTATTTTCGCAAACTAAGGTGCACGTCCTCACTATCCGCCATCTTCTATACTGAGTTCTTTAGGTCAGTTTCTTGGGTTCTAGGGCTGTGGAGCACATAGATACTAGATTTATAAATTGTTCGAGGTTACTCTACATTTCTAGATGGTTCTTATCTGCAAGGTGGGGTAATGGTACCATAAACAAGTTTCTTGTGGTTTGTACAGATTTGTTAAAATGTCAACATTTTCCAGCTGCCTTGTGTGGTAGAAACCGATCTTTTTCAGGATGCTGTTTTTTCACTTCTCTAAGGATTTCTTTCTTTGTCATATCTGTGATGCTTACCTGTAAGCTGTCCATGTTGCCAAAAAAGGAGGCTATACTTACCACGATGCTCCTTAATATTGTACAGTTTAACTGTGGCTCTTATTTCCAATTTTGCAAGCCATTTTGTTTTTTCATTGTACATAGACACATTTTCTAAGATGCTGCTGAAATTGTAGAGAATATAGCCAAAACAGTAATAAACAATGACAGTTAAAATGTAAAGACTATGAAAATTACATCAAAAGGAGCTTTCAAGATTTAGGATATTGACTGTCTTAGCTCCTTTACTTAAGAATCAGCTGAATAAATTCTTTTAAGTATAAAAAAAAGGGACTGATGAGAGATTTTGTGGTGTTGGTAATATTTTTTGACCTATGTGCTAGTTATATCATTGTGGTGGGTGTGCATTCACCAAGTGGTTCACTCAAGCTATGTTTATTTTGTATCCATATGAATGCATCCACCACAGTCTAAAAAATTTCAAGACAGGACATATCTGAGTCAGAAAAATCTGACTTGCCTTGCTTTGAAATGTAATAAGTATCACTAATCAAGAAAATTATGTTGATATTTGTATAGTAACTGAAAAAAATACCCTTCCCTGTGTGAGAGGCCAGAGCCATGCCATGACAGGTTGGTACAAGAAGGCGAAACCTGGCATGAGAAGATGAAACCTGACAACGGGCAGTCCTTGGTCCAGCAGGGCCAGGTGGGAGCAACCAATGGGGGGGTGCCCGATATATGGCCATATAAGGAAAGAAGGAATGCGGACGTAATACCTGTTTGCCCAGGAACTATAAAAACCCAGGGAACAAAGAAAGGGGGTCTTGGTCTCCCAGCACTCTCATTGTTTAACAGACTATTTGGAAAAGTTTAATTAAAAACTATTATTAAATTCTGAGCAGTGGGATCTGAGAAAAAGTGGGGTGCAGTCCCTGAGTCATGCTTATAGTTGGCAGCCCTTGGCTTCCTCTTCCTCCTTCCTGATGGTGATATTTGGTCCTGTTGGCGATAAGTCCACCTTTATTCAGGCTTTATCCCGTAGTCCACAATACAGAAGGTTCCTGTGCCTCTGTACATATGTCATGGGGAAAACTGTCTAAACTCCTGGGATTACCTATAAACTTGAAATATGATTTATTGATAATATGACACTCCAGGGTAGCATGAACATCACTATGGCCAGGGGTATGTAGACACTTATGGGCATATATTGAGTACATCCATAGGGGTGGGACAGCATAAACAACCAAAGAAGATATTTCACAAGTAACATTTCATATCCAGACTTTTGGGATTCTTTCAACTCAAGCCTTTTAGATTCTCAAGCTGACTCCAAGTAGAAATGACCTTTGAATATACTTTTAATTTCTTTCAGTAAGTCAGTATAACAAATTAGATCAGGGTATGAAATAAAATAAAGTGAAAGAGCATATTCCATAAACAGATATACAGATATTCTAAACAAAATACCTTTACATGAATTAAACCATATACGAATAACTAGTAGATAAATTAAAAAGAAGATACACTAAAATTCCAGAGGTATTTATCATTCTCAAAAATCATGTAAATCACCCAGATTGATGAAAATAGAAGGAACTACATAATAGATTAAATAAATTTAAACAGGGATTTAATTAAATTTAATAAAATGCATCATCCAGCCATAAAAATCCAACTATCAGAAAAATAATAAAAAAATTTCAATACACTCATCAACATTGTCTTGAAAAATCGAACTATTTAACACAGGATCATAGAAAACTATCTTTTTTCCAATCCCAGACAAGCCTGCC
The DNA here is from genome assembly GCF_033115175.1 of Lepus europaeus. Lineage (NCBI taxonomy): Eukaryota > Metazoa > Chordata > Mammalia > Lagomorpha > Leporidae > Lepus > Lepus europaeus. Next base: position 95,888,251 of record NC_084850.1, on the reverse strand, counting down.
TCCTCTCATCATCTCCAAGATTATCCTGGAGCTGTAGTCAATGAAGTGAAATAACAAAAAAGAAATCAACTTTTAAGCAGTAGAACTCTCAATATATGTGGATGACACAATTATACATACAGAGATTATTCAGTATAAATCAAAAACAAATACAAACTAATAAATTAATTTTGTAAGATTACTGGGTAGAAGATAATAGAATAGATTTGGTTACTAAGTACAAGCAGAAGACAAATAGAAAATATAGATGGGCAAAAGACAGATTATGAAACACATTACAAAGTAAATTAATGAAAATCATTCAATTATATAATATTTTATAAAGTTGTCCCAATTTTGTTAATTTTATTTATATAAAGTGAATAAATTTCATGTATTTTGTATATTCAAATTTAGAATACTGATATTTCCCATGGAAGACTCTCTCGTGCCCATGCCCCCACCCTTCCTCTTCCTTCTTTTCTTACTCTTTTAAAAATGACACACTTTCAGATTATTTCATAATCATAAGCTTAACCTCCACTAAATAAATAATTCAATAAATTATGTGGGGAATAATCCACTGTTCCTCAACTTTGGAGACAAGGAATTTAAACATAAATAAATCTCAAATGGTCAATTTGACTCATATGTTTTCCCTGATCTGTGGTAACTAGCAGAGTACAAAAATGTAATATAGTTGCTATAGTTTTCAACAAAAATAATGAGAGGAACAAAAAGAAAACAGAACTTATGTTATATTCATATAAAATAATAGACGTTGTACATGAAGATTTGCAGACATTACAGTGGGATCACTTATTATGCTTCATTGGCATATGTGTCTGTTTTAAAGCTAGCATAATGGTGTCATGTGTACCATGGTTTTGCATGTTTTTGTTTTTTTAAGAGTAATATTATATTATAATTATATTAAATTATATTTAAATTATATATTATATTTATATTTAAATTATATTAAATTCAACTTTATGAATTTCATAATGGCTAATAGAGGAACATGGTGATTCTTCCCACCCTACACTCTCTGTTTTATGCAATCCCACCATATTTCTTCTTCCCATTCCTGTTCTCATTCTTATTTGTGACAAAGATCTATTTTCATTTTTTTTTATTTTTAAAATTTTATGGTCCTTTATTGCCAGTGGTGGAGAATGGGCTCATGTCTTAACTCTCAACCTGAAGCTCAAATCAACAGAGCTTACAAAGGCAAAAACACAAGGATGGGAGGGTAAGTACATGGTTCCTAGGATTGGGGGGAATGCATGTTTACCAGGGTCAAGTTGGCCTAAGACCTATGAAAAACTAATATTTTTTTTTCATTTTCAATTATCTTTATATACAGAAGATCAGTTTAGTGAATACTAAGTAAAGATTTCAACAGTTTGCACCCACACGGAAACACAGAATGTAAAGTACTGTATGAGTACACTGTTAATTCACATAATACAACACATTAAGGACAGAGATCCTACATGAGGAGTAAGTGCACAGTGACTCCAGTTGTTGATTTAACAATTGACACTCTTGTTTCTGGCATCAGTAATCACCCGAGGTTCTTGTCATGAGCTGCCAAGGCTATGGAAGCCTCTTGAGTTTGCCAACCCCTATCTTATTTAGACAAGACCAAAGTGAAAGTGGAAGTTCTCTCCTCCCTTCAGAGAAAGGTACCTCCTTTTTGATGGCCCATTTTTTCATCTGGGATCTCACAGAGATTTTTCATTTAGCTCAATTTTTTTTTCCAGAGTGTCTTGGCTTTCCATGCCTGAAATACTCTCATGGGCTTTTTAGCCAGATCAGACTGCCATAAGGGCTGATTCTGAGGCCAAAGTGCTATTTCTTTTGCAGTACAGAAACTTCTCAATTTGATGTAATCCCAATTGTTAACTTTGGCTTTGACTACCTGTACCTCTGGGGTCTTTTCCAAGAAGTCTTTCCAGTGCCTATATCTTGCAGGGTTTCTCAGATGTTCTCTAATAATTTGATGGTGTCGGGTCATAGGTTTAGATCGTTAATCCATGTTGAGTGGATTTTTGTGTAAGGTGTAAGGTAGGAGTCTTGCTTCATGCTTCTGCTGTTAGAAATCCAGTTTTCCCAGCACCATTTATTGAAAAGGCTGTCCTTGCTCCAGGAATTGGTTTTAGATCTTTGAGCAAATATAAGTTGGCTGTAGATGTTTGGATTGATTTATGGTGTTTCTATTCTGTTCCATTGGTCTATCCATCTGTTTCTGTGCCAGTACTATGCTGTTTTGATTATAACTGCCCTGTAGTATGTCCTGAAATCTGGTATTGTCATACCTCTGGATTTTTTAATAATTTTCAAAATCTTATTTAAGTTATTTAAGTTTCATGTCATTCATATGTAGATTAGGAACATAGTGACACTTTCCCTATTACCTTTGCTATTTGTCAATTAACTTTATACACATAAGATGTGAGCTGTAAAATTTATATCTTTAATCATTCCTCAAATCCATACATTTTTTGAAAAGTTCCACCAGAATATGTTCTAAGAATAATGAACAACAAAAACAGACAACAACAGCAATAAAAACCCACAAAATCTCGGGAATCAAACAACAGTCAGTGAATTGTAACTCATCTGAATTAGGTTATTACAAGCTGTGGATCAAGGGGCGCCTGCAGGAAGATGAAAGCAGCAGCAACCGCAGCAGTGAGTAGAGTCAGGGCCCTGGACTACTAGGCTCCAGACCTGAGTCCTAGCCATGCCTCTCAATCTTCTAACTTTGTACAATGACAAGTGATAGCCTCCCCTGCTATAGATGATGCTGATTGGCTATGGCTTTGTGTTGGTATGCATGCTCATTTGCTTTGCAAACTGTCCAAACAGGTGCCTGGGTAGCAACAAGACAAAATGGCCCAATGTCTTCACATCACTGTCTGATCCATGCTATGCTGATGAGAGGAGCCTGTGGTGGTCCAAGCTCTGCCACCATGTGGAGAGCAAGCCAAATACCTTGGAAGCTGGACATGGTGAGTATGGGGGCCCAGTTGTTCCACAAATGGGTAGGTGTAGTGTGCAGACCAACTGAAACTTGTCAGGTTCAAATCTCAGATGCTGCTCTTACAATCCAGCACTCTGCTTAAATGTGTCTTGGAAATCAACAGAATACGGCCCAATTATTTGTTCCTTGACACCAGTGGAAAGCTCTAGATGGAGCTCCATGCTTCAGCCTGGATCACTACCAGCCATTGCAGTAACTTGGGGAGTAAACCAGCCATTTGGCAAAAGAATCAGAAGATGGAAGATACACCCCTTTCAAAAAATAACACTTAAATAACACTGAATATAAAGAACTTATAACAAAGGAATTCATGTTGCTTTAGGAAACATGCATTTAAATAACAACAAGACACAAGGTGTTAGTATTATTATCTTTCACAAATAAACATGTGAAAATATAAATGCTTTACAAGGATATAGAAAAGCAGGAAATTGCATTTCTTACTTACAAGAAAACATTGTTTATAAGTCTTCTTGCCGGCCTTAGAATCACCATATAATACAGCATATATGTTCCTACATATTTATCAGCTAGTGTGAAAATGTGTGTCCATATAAAATACAGAATGGTGGCTAGAATTGTGTCATTGTAGCTAAAACCTAAAATTGCCACCTGCATTGCTAACATACAATATGGGTGCAATTTCAGTCCCAGCTCCTACACATCTGAATCTTCCCTGCTGATAGCTTGGGGAAAGGAGTGTGGGATGGTTCCAGTGATTAGGCCTCTACCACCCACATGGGAAACCTGGAAGAAGCTCCTGGCTCCTGGGTTCAGCCTGCCCCAGCCCTGGCTATGGTGGATATCTAGTGAGTGAACCACTTGATGGAGGATCTCTCTCTCTCTGACATTCAAATAAATATATCTTTAAATTAAAACATGAAAACATACAAAATAGTTATACATAATTCTAAATCTTGTTTGAAACCAAGCCATCTTTCAGTAGTTAAATAGATATTCAAATTGCCACAGTCAATGGAGACCCTTGAGGCATAACAACAGAAGACATGAAATGCACAGGCTGAAGGCTCTGGGCTTGAGAACACAATACAAAAGCCTGAACTGCAGTCAGAGGGGCTTTAGAGACATAAAGAAGGTAAGTTACAGTAAGAGGTATGGAAACATCTGAAGCAAGGTATAACCTCAAACAAAATGCTGTGTAGTACCCAAATGTTGCCATGAGCTAGAAGCACAGGCATTAAGACACTCCAGTGTAGCAACAACATCACTCTGGCAAGGGGATGTAGACACTTAAGGGACCATCATGAGCACATTCAGAGGTGAGGGACAGCATAAACACTGACAAAGGGTGAAAGCAAAAAGAAGACACTCAAGAAAATATGAGGTGGAGGCACAATGGGTGGTGGAGACTCATGAAGATGGCACATGATGCAGGCACAAGCAGTAGACTTTGAAAGCTAACATGGATGAGAGATTTTACAATTTACAACACATAAGGGAAAACATGAGTCAAAGTTATATGAGCGAATATGAGTTCCAGATTCAGGAATGTACACACATGAAGACTGGAATGTCTGCAGGCAAATGAGTGAAGAGACACTGGGGCAGAGTCTGTGCATACAGGGTTTAGAAATCCATTAGGAAATAAAAGGAATGAATATAAATAATATTTACAGATTTACATCTTTACATGAATATACTTTATATTCAGTATTATAATGCTGAAAACAGTCATTTTAGAAATGATTTAATAATATAATAAAGACAGAAAAACAGAATAGCAGAAATCAATGAAATTCTAGTAGTCACAAAAATACTACAGAAACAAATAAACAAGGATAAAATTTATTTTAAAAATGTATTAAGAAGATTAATACTTCATTAGTAAAAGTGATTAAATCAAGAAAAAAGAGGAACACAAGTAACCAATTTCAGGAAATTTACAGAGCATACAAAACTCCCCAAGATAGTAAGATAATTTTTTTAGGATTCTTAGAAATAAAATTTTGACTCCATAGATCAAAGTCTACCTTATTTTGAAAACTTGTTTTCCAAAATACAGATACATCTAAAAATTAGAAAGCTCCTAGATAATCTAAGTAACTTAAAGCAATTTTTGTAAAACCAAACAAACCAATGAAGAAGTTTCACAATTAAAATTTCATGTCTAGACTTGTGGAATTCTTTCAAGTCTTTAAGGTTCTCAAGCTCACTACAAGTAGAAATAAACAGGGAATACTTTTAAATTTATTTTGGGAAGTCAGTATAACACAAGTTGGACCAAGATATGAAAAAAAGTTGAAATTAAAGAACATCTTATATAAACAGATATATAGATATTCTAAACAAAATACCTTTATATGAATTAAACCATATATGAAAACCTAGCAGATCAATTAAAAAAAGATACATTAAAAATGAAAGTGTACTGGCCAGTGCCATGGCTCAACAGGCTAATCCTCCACCCAGCGGTGCCAGCACACCAGGTTCTAGTCCTGGTTGCAACATCAGATTCTGTCCCGGTTGCCCCTCTTCCAGGCCAGCTCTCTGCTGTGGCTCAGGAGTGCAATGGAGGATGGCCCAAGTGCTTGGGCCCTGCACCCCATGGGAGACCAGGAGAAGCACCTGGCTCCTGCCTTCGGATCAGCGCGGTGCCATTGAAGGGTGAACCAATGGCAAAGGAAGACCTTTCTCTCTGTCTCTCTCTCTCACTGTCCACTTTGCCTGTCAAAATTTTTTTTAAAAAATTAAAAAAAAAGAAAAATGAAAGTGCATTTAATATTCTCAAAAATGACTTGAATCACTCAGGTAGGTGAATAATATAAGAGCTAAATAATAATTTACATAAATTCAAACAGGGATTTAATAAAAATAATCATCCAGTCATAAAAAAATCAGTTGTCAGAAAAATAATCAAAAATAGATTTCCTTATACTCATAAGATTGCCTTCAAAACATACAACAAACAACTTAACACAGGATCTTAGAAAACTATCTCCTTCCAATTCCAGACAAGGCTGCCTCTTCTCATCATCTCCAAGATTGTACCGAATATACAATCAGGGAAGTGATTGTAGTAGTAATACAGGTAGTCAGGGAAGTGAAATGACAAAAAAGAAATATCAGGTATAAGAATCAACTTTAAGCAGTAGAACTCTCAGTATATATGGATGACACAATTATATATACAGAGAATATTCAGTATACTCCAGAAACAAATATGAATCAATAAGTGAATTTAGCAAGATCACTGTGTAGAAGATAATCTACTGGATTGGGCTGCTAATTTTGAGCAAGAAGCAAATAGAAACTATTGATGGACAAACATAGACTATTAAAAGTATAACTACAAGAGAAACTAATGAAAATGATCCAATTATGTAGTATCTTTTAAAAATCTGTCCCAGTTATTTTCTTATATAAAGTGAACAAACTTCATGTATTTCATCTATTCAGATTTAGGAGAATACTGACACTTCTCATCAATCCTCCCTCACACCTCCTACCCTTCCTCCTCCTTCCTTCCTTAGTTTTCTCTTACAGTGAGTTACTTTTAGCTTATTTTGTAATCATAATGTTAACCCTCTAATAAGAGAAGTCAACAAATAGTATGAAGAATAAACCACTGTTCCTCAACAATGGAAAAAAGGAATGTAACATAAACAATCTCAAAATGTCAATTTACTCATGATTCCTTTGATCTGTGGTAGCTAACAGAGTACAAAAAATGTAATATAGTTGCCCCTGTTTTCAACAAAAGTTATGAGAGGAACACAAAGAAAACAGAAAGTATGTTATTTTCATATAGAAATAATAGTATTGGTACATGAAGGATTGCAGATTATTATACTGGGATCACTTATTACATTTCATGTCATATGTGTCTGTTTTCAAGCTAGCATCATACTGACCTGCATACTATGATTTTGCATTGTATTTTTTTTGTTTTTTCCCCATAAATACTTTAAGTTACATTAACTTTATGCATTTCATAAATACAAATTTAGGAAAATACTGATTTTTCCCACCATACTCTCCTTCCCACATGCAATCCCAAACTTGTTCTTTCTCCCCTTCTATTCTCGTTCTCATTTTTTATAAGATGTAAATTTTCTTTTTTTATTAATTTTAAAAATGTTATTATGTCACATAAACAAGACTACTGTCTGCAAATACTAAGGCCGGCGCCGTGGCTTAACAGGCTAATCCTCCGCCTTGCGGCGCCGACACACCGGGTTCTAATCCCAGTTGGGGCGCCAGATTCTATCCCGGTTGCCCCTCTTCCAGGCCAGCTCTCTGCTATGGCCCGGGAAGGCAGTGGAGGATGGTCCAAGTCCTTGGGCCCTGCACCCGCATGGGAGACCAGGATAAGCACCTGGCTCCTGCCTTCAGATCAGTATGATGCGCCGGCCGCAGCAGCCATTGGAGGGTGAAAGAATGGCAAAAAGGAAGACCTTTCTCTCTGTCTCTCTCAGGAACCACTCTGCCTGTCAAAAAAAAAAAAGACTAGCGTCTGCAAATATTAACTGATAGAATAAAAATGGGAGGGAGGCCGGCGCCCTGGCTTAACAGGCTAATCCTCCACCTAGCGGCTCCGGCACACCGGGTTCTATTCCCGGTCAGGGCACCGGATTCTGTCCCGGTTGCCCCTCTTCCAGGCCAGCTCTCTGCTGTGGCTCGGGAGTGCAATGGAGGATGGCTCAAGTGCTTGGGCCCTGCACCCCATGGGAGACCAGGAGAAGCACCTGGCTCCTGCCTTTGGAACAGCACGGTGCACTGTCATTGGAGGGTGAACCAATAGCAAAAGGAAGACGATTCTCTCTGTCTCTCTCACTGTCCACTCTGCCTGTCAAAAAAAAAAAAAAGGAGAGAATGATCCAACATGGGAAGCGAGATACACAGCAGACTCATAGAATGGCAGATGTCCTAAACAGCACTCTGGGTTCAGAACCAGCTCTTAAGGCATTTGGATCTGGCTGAAGAGCCCATGAGAGTATTTTAGGCATGGAAAGCCAAGACACTCTGGCAAAAAAAGAACCTAAATGAAGATCTCTGTGAGTGAGATCCCAGTAGAAAGAACGGGCCATCAAAGAAAGAGATACCTTTCTCTGAAAGGAGAAGTGAACCTCCACTTTGACTATGACCTTGTCTAAATAAGATCAGAGTTGGTGAACTCAAAAGGCTTCCATAGCCTTGACAACTCATGACAAGAGCCTAGAGTGATTACTGATGCCATAAACAAGAGTGTCACTTTGTTAAGTCAACAACAGGGGTCACTGTGCACTTACTCCTCATGTAGAATCTCTGTTCTTAATGTGCTGTACATTGTGATTTAATGCTATAACTAGTACTCAAACAGTATGTTTCGCTTTGTGTTTCTTTGTGGGTGCAAACTGTTGAAATCTTTACTTAATATATGCTAAACTGATCTTTTGTATATAAAGAGAATTGAAAATGAATCTTGATGTGAATGGAAGGGTAGAGGAAGCATGAAAAGGTAGGGTTGTGGGTGGGAGGGAGTTTTGGGGGGGAAGCCATTGTAATCCATAAGCTGTACTTTGGAAATGTATATTCATTAAATAAAAGTTAAAAAATGTTATTATGTTATATAAGTTTTATGTACCTCATATATATATATATATATATATATATATATGAAGATATTTATATGAACATAGTGACACTTCCCCTACTATCTTATCTATTGTCAATTAACTTTCTATATGTAAGATTTAAGAGTTATGAAATTATGTAATATTTCTCAATTCATCAAATTTTTTAAAATGATCCAACAGGAAAATGTTCTGAGAATAATTAAAAACAGCAATAACAATAAAACCCCACAAATTCCCAGGAATCAACCAACAGATTGTAAATTGTAACTCATCTGAAGTAGGTTATTAGAGGCTCAAGATCCTGGAACTCCTGCAGGAACATGGAAACAGCAGCAACTATGGCTGCCAGAAGAGTCAGGGCCCTGGACTACTAGGCTCCAGACCCGAGTCCCAGCCATGCCTCTCAATCTGCTGACTTGGTACAATCACAAGTGATCACCTCCCCTGCTGTGGAGATGCTGATTGGCTATGGCTTGGTGTCGGCATGTGTACACATGGGCTTTGCAAACTGTCCAATCAGGTGCCCAGGGAGCAACAAAACATATTACCCAAGGCCATTATATCACAATCATATCCATGCTATGCTGATGAGAGATGCTTGTGGTGGTTCAGGCTCTTCCACTGTGTCAAGAGGAAGCCAGTACCTTGGAAGCTGGACTTGGTGTGTATGTGGGGCCAGTTGTCCTAAGAGGGGTAGGTGTAGTGGGCAGACTGACTGAAACTGGCTGCAGGGGAACCTGGACTTCTCCATGGTCAGCTCTGGAATTTGGGGACCTCAGTCTAGCACTGGGGCAGCTTTTCCCTGTCCTCTGTAGCTGCTGGGTGAGGATTAGGCCAGCCATAGGACTCCCAGTGACCTGTCCCTTCACCATGCACCCATCCAAGCATGTGAGTCATCACCAGCTGCCTCCTAGAATGCTTATCACCAGGAAGCTGGAATCAGAAGGGGATCTGAGACTTAAAATGCACATTTTCATATGGGATGTGGGTATTCTCAGTGGTGCCAAAACCACTATGCCAAATTCTCACCTCATCTGCCTATTGTAAATAAGCCTGATTAAGCAACTGCCTAATTTTCATCATAAATACATTACATTGTTTAATATTAATATATATGTCTGTAATTTTTGGCTGAAAATAAGCTATGTGTAATTAATAACTTAGAATAAAGTGCAAGACTTTATTTGTATAGAGCTTTTTTTAAAAAATAATTCCTGTTATATAACAAAACTAATGAATTCCATTCAGCCTAATCCATGGAATTCAAATTACATAAACTTCAAGCAACGCATGTATTTCTTAAAGTCATAATCAAAACTTTGTCATGAATCTCGGGCCAATTAGGAAAACAATTATGCATAAATAGTGAACATATAAAATTAAAAAGCAAATATAAAATTACATATCTTTTTAAAAAACAAGAATATGTTTTTCTATTAAAAATAAATATGGAGTGGGCATTTGACACACTAGTTAAGATGCTGCTTCAGACCCTAATATTGCATTTCAGAGTGCCTGGACTTGATTCCTAGTTCAATTCCTGATTCCAGCTTCCTGATAATGCATTCCTTGTGAGGCGACATGTGGTGGTCCAAGTAGTTGAGTCACTAGCACTCATGAGAGATACTTGGCTCCTAGTTTGGCCCAGTCCAGTATTCTGTGTTGAGAAATACCAGATGGGGCACATGCTATCTATCTGTTTCTCTGTCTTTCAAAAACTGAAAAATAAATAAAATAATAAAATGAATTAATGGTGACACCAATAAACAATCCAAGGAAAACTCAATTATAGTTAGAAATAGAAAATAAAATAGGAGAAATTAAATAAAAAATCTGTTATTGAAACCAGAAGAATAAATATATTCTCTCATGTTCAGGAGATGATAAAGAACAAGAGAAACAAAGAGTGAAACAAAGTATAAATAAAATTAATCAAAATAAAATAAAATTACTAAGTTGGCAATGAAAATATATTGGTAGATACTGAATTACATGACTCTAAGTTTTCCAAAGAAAACCATGCACTGATGTGGAAATAACTCGAGAATAGCTTCAAGATTTATTTTTTCTAGGATGGCTCTGTAAACAGATGAAGCCAATAATGTATTAACAGTACCAACTCAGTGAAAGTATGGATAACTGAGGTTACTAAAAACAAAAAGCAATTCAAATCAATTGGCAATCTACAAAAAGAGTTCAAGATTTTAAAAGCTATTATGAAAATCGCTATATTGGTCTATTATGCTATGTTATATGTGTGTACATATTGTATGTCCACATGGGGAAATTTTATTAAGAGTATTATTTTAAATGGCTTATAGATAAGATTGTCCATAAATTTAAGCTGCTAAAATCAATCAAAGATACATTTTAATTTGTGTGACCTGAATCTGTGTATCATATGTTTTAAACTTGTTGGTAGAAAGAAACTAAAAACATTTTAGATGGTTGTGCTTAAGTTCACTGGCTAAACAAACTACACCATGTTAGATATTTAAGAGGTGTTTTCAAATACATGATTCTTAAAATTTATAGAAGGCATTGGACCTTCTGGTAAATGTTTTTCTTCAGTTGTTTTCTCATGGTTGAAACAGTTTGCTAAGTATTCATGTAATATTGCTATTGTCAGCAAGCGATCTAGGACTTGCTCCCTCATTTCTCTATTCTAAGCCCAACTTGTTCTTTCATTTCTCTATTCTCTTCAAGGTAGGAAACTAATTCTATTATAAAGGAATCTGTAGGACACACAATTTAATCTTTAGACCTTATAAAAGAGATGGCTAACATTTTTCTGTAATAGCATAGCCAAAATAAGAACTTAAATAATAATCTCATAGCTAGATTCACTTCGCCATCAAAGAGGTATACAGTAAGTAGAAAAAACCTCCCTTTCAGACCAAAGGGAAAGAAAGTTTTAAAGTGAGAATATAATTTTCCTCATGGGCATTGTCTACCTTAGAAAAACTACTATAGAACACGCCTGTGACTATAGACTTGTAGTTCAGGCCACCGAAGATTAGAGATGGGACTTGGGCACTCCCTTGACTTGCATCCTCTGGTCTGCTTGAACACCAACCAGGAGGAAAAGAAAGCTCGGCATCAGAAGCAATGGGTGGCAGGCCTATTCATGGCTGATCTGTACAGTGATCTGCCCTCAAGGAGACCCAACAGGCCAGTCTACTGCAGTGGCTTTCAATGTGGTAAGCCTGGGCTTCAGCAGAAGTCAGCTTGTGAAGAGCCCTGGCAGCTCTGCCAAGAGTTGGATCACTGGAAATGGACCTGCCCTGGAGTCGAAGGATGCCCAGGTCAGAGCCACAGATCTTATTGGCTCTAAGCTGAAAAGCCCTTCACTCAGCCCAACTTCCAAAGTGACCACTGCAGCTGAGGGGACGGCCAAGTAGGGTCAGCAACAATGCAGGCAGAACTGTAAATTTCTTGTTAGAGATGCCACCTGCCTTTACCTGGCCAGCTCTCCTCCCAGGCCAGCCAAGTAATGAAAGTCAACAGAGTGCCTTCCCCTAGGAGGTTCACACCTCCCTTAGGATTTACCCCATGTGAAGAGATAGATAGGTCTGGGCCTCTGAATTTACAAGGCCTAAAGCCCACCAGATTATTATCAAGCCCCTTCTGTCAGGTTCTATTTGCCTCTCAATCAGAAAAATTACTTGTAGCTTAGCACCTTTCTTAGCTCCTCTAATAATGATTCTGTCCTTTGTTCTAGGCCCTGTCTAGTGCACTTGGGCCTCATTCCTTTGTAATCATAACCTCTACTCTACCACCAATGGCTCTACTCCCAACCTGTGTGTACTGATGGTCCTCTTCCCCACTTAATGCTGTATAATTGTTTAAAGCTGGTAAATGCCACTCTTAGGATCATTGGTTACTATCCTCACCATGTCTTTTATGACCTTGTCTAAATATGATCAGAGTCGGCAAACTTGGAAGGCTTCCATAGCCTTGGCAACTCATGACGTCAGCCTAGGATGGTTACTGGCGCCATAAACTAGAGTGTCAATTTGTTGGGTCAACAATAGGAGCCACTGTGCAGTTGCTCCTCATGTGGGATCTCTGTCCTTAATGTGCTGTACATTGTGATTTAATGCTATAACTCGTACTCAAACAGTATGTTTCACTTTGTGTTTCTATGTGGGTGCAAACTGTTGAAATCTTTATACTAAATTGATCTTCTGTATATAAAGAGAATTGAAAATGAATCTTGAGGCAAATGGAAGGGGAGAGGGAGCGGGAGAGGGGAGAGTTGCGGGTGGGAAGGAAGTTATGGGAGGGGGAAGCCATTGTAATCCATAAGGTGTACACTGGAAATTTATATTCATTAAATAAATGTTAAAAAAAAACAAAAAAAATTTAAAAAAAGATTTATTTTTTCGGCCGGCGCCGCTGCTCACTAGGCTAATCCTCCGCCTTGCGGCGCCAGCACACCGGGTTCTTGTCCCGGTCAGGGCACTGATCCTGTCCCGTTTGCCCCTCTTCCAGGCCAGCTCTCTGCTGTGGCCAGGGAGTGCAGTGGAGGATGGCCCAAGTCCTTGGGCCCTGTACCTCATGGGAGACCAGGAGAAGCACCTGGCTCCTGCCATCGGATCAGCGCGGTGCGCTGGCCGCAGCGCACCTACCGCGGCGGCCATTGGAGGGTGAACCAATGGCAAAAGGAAGACCTTTCTCTCTCTCTCTCTCTCTCACTGTCCACTCTGCCTGTCAAAAAAAATGATTTATTTTTTCTGTCTTATGTATTCTCCTAAGACTCAACATTAGAATTTTCATAACGAAATAATGGTTTTATAAACAAAATACAAAAGGACAACATGAAGTCAAACAACTCAGTAGAAAGAAAACAAAGTTATTAAAAGCGTGGAAAAGACAGTTCTAACAAGAAGACACAGAAGTGCTCAACAGGTACATGAAAACATGCTTAATATCAAAAGGGAAATGGAATTCAAAATACAAGCAGATTTTCAAACCTGATAAAATGGCTATTATCAAAAGAAAAAAGATGATGTTTATTAAGATATGGAGAAGAAGGAAAAGTAAAGTAAAATAAAAAAAAAAGGTCTGTTGTGGGAAACAGTATAGAAGACTCAGAAACATTAAAAATAGAACCACCAAAATAGTATCCACATCATGGTGCGGAGCCAAGATGGCGGATAGTTAGGACGAACGCAGATAGTCTGGGAAAATAAAGTTTCATAAAAGTGGAATTACTGTAGCCTCAGGAAAAGACTCAAGAAAAAAACTGCAGAGGAAACACTTCTGGATCTAGTGGATGTGACACAGTGGACCTACAGGGAGCCCACTGCGTGGAAGCCCATCCGCGAGAGCCGAGCCTCAGAATCTCGCCAACGCGGGAATGAACAGGAGGTAAGACAAAAGCCTCAGAAACCCGAGACATTGGAAGGGAAAGGCAGAGGCCTCTCTCTCCAATCACCAAGCAAAACAAAGAGCAGGCGCCATTTTACATATGTAAAGTGCCAAAGAGTACACAAACTCAGTAACTTTGGAACTATGGTGAAACTTAAGAACACATTGAGTGCTGCATAAACTCTTTGTGTGGTCCCAGGGGTAGATCAAATGAATACTCACAGAGGCCAGATTTCAACTACACTCAATTCCACTCAGCTGTGCGGAATTACTTCCCAACTGAGTCAAAAAAGAGAGACAGAGATAGAGAGAGATCCAGCAAGAAGCAATGGAGAGAACAATCTGGGTGAGTCACTTTTTGCACAGCCTTAAACCTGAAGAATCAAGCAGAGCTCTCTGGCCACACCCATCACAGCCTCTAAGGATCCATCAAAGCAGACAGCCCACTTAGAGACATAGTATAACTAGAAAAAAAACACCACAGCAAAAAAAAAAAAAACCAAAAACCCATAAATTATCTCCAACATGCCAAACAACAAACGTAGAAACCGAGTTAACAAGAGCAAGGAAGACACTATGATGCCCCCAAGTGAACAAGGCACCCCAATCCGAGATTATGAAGATGAAGAGATAGAGGAAATGCAAGAAGTGGATCTCAAAAAATAGATAAGAACATTGAGAAGGTCTCAAAGACAAATTCTTGAACTACAGAAATCCTTAATGGACAAGATAGAAAATCTCTCTTGTGAAAATGAAATATTAAGGAGGAATCAAAATGAAATGAAACAACTAGTAGAACATGAAACTGTGATAATGATGAGAAATCATACTGAAATGAAGAATTCAATAGATCAAATGACAAACACATTAGAGAGCCTTAAAAACAGAATGGGTAAAGCAGAGGAGAGAAATTTGGAATTAGAAGACAGAACAGGAAAGGAAACAGTCAAATCAAAGAAAAGAAGAAGAAATCAGAAATCTAAAAAATACTGTCATGAATCTACAGGATACTATTAAAAAACCCAACATTCTGGTTTTAGGCGTTCCTGAAGGCATGGAGAGGGAGAAAGGATTAGAAGGCCTTTTTAGTGATACTAGTAGAAAATTTCCCAGGTTTGGAGAAGGACAGAGACATCCTAGTACAGGAAGCTCATAGAACCCCTAATAAACATGACCAAAAGAGATCCTGAACACGACACGTCATAATGAAACTCACCACAGTGAAACATAAAGAAAAGATTCTAAAAGGTGCAAGAGAGAAATGCCAGATTACTCTCAGAGGATCTCCAATTAGACTCACACCTGACTTCTCTTCAGAAACCCTACAAGCTAGGAAAGAATGGCGAGATATAGCCCAGGTACTAAGAGAGAAAAACTGCCAGCCCAGAATATTATATCCTGCAAAGCTTTCATTTGTGAATGAAGGTGAAATAAAGACCTTCCACAGCAAACAGAAATTGAAAGAATTTGTCACCACTCGTCCAGCCCTGCAAAAGATGCTTAAAGATGTGTTACATACAGAAACACAGAAACACGGTAACCAATATGAAAGAAGGTAAAGGAAGGAAAACTCACAGCAAAAGATCACAGGAGTCTCAAACCATATATTAGAAAATACCTTTGGCAAATTGCAGGGCAAAGTTACTCCTTCTCAATAGTCACAATGAATGTTAACGGCCTGAACTCTCCAGTTAAAAGACACCAATTATGGATTGGGTTAAGGAACAAAACCCATCTTTTTGCTGCTTACAAGAAACTCATTTTTCCAACAATGATCCATACAGACTGAAAGTGAAAGGCTGGAAAAAGATATACCATGCCAACAGAAATGAAAAAAGAGCAGCCATAGCCATCTTAATATTGGACAACATAAACTTTACCACAAAAACTGTTAAGAGAAACAAAGAGGGGCACTATTTAATGATTAAGGGATCCATTCAACAGGAAGATATAATGATTATCAATGTATATGCACCTAATTACAGGGCACCAGCTTGTTTAAAAACTTGTTAAGGGACTTAAAGGGAGACTTAGACCCCAATACACTAGTACTGCGGGACTTCAACACTCCTCTCTCAGAGATAGACAGATCAACAGGACAGAAGTTTAACAAGGAGACAGTAGATTTAAATGACACTATAGCCCAAATGGATCTAACAGATATCTACAGAACATTTCATCCTACATCTAAGGACTTTACATTCTTCTCAGCAGTACATGGAACCTTCTCTAGGATTGACCACATACTAGGCCATAAAGCAAGTCTCAACAAATTCAAAAGAATTAGAATCATACCATGCAGCTTCTCAGACCACAAAGGAATGAAATTGGAAATTAGCAACTCGGGAATCCCTAGAGCACGTGCAAACACATGCAGATTGAACAAAATGCTCCTGAATGAACAATGGGTCATAGAAGAAATTAAAAGAGAAAACAAAAATTTTCTGGAAGTAAATGAGGATAAACGCACAACATACCATAACCTATGGGATACAACAAAAGCAGTGTTAAGAGGAAAGTTTATGTCAATAGGTGCCTACATCAAGAAATTGGAGAGGCACCAAATAGATGAGCTTTCAAGTCATCTCAAGGATCTAGAAAATCTGCAGCAAACCAAACCCAAACCCAGTAGAAGAACGGAAATAATTAAAATCAAAGAAGAAATCAACAGGATTGAATCCAAAAAAAATTACAAAAAAAAAACAGCCAAACGAGGAGCTGGTTTTTTGAAAAAATAAACAAAATTGACACCCCATTGTCTCAACTAACTAAAAAAAGAAGAGAAAAGACCCAAATCAATATAATCAGAGATGAAAATGGAAACGTAACAAGAGACACCACAGAAATAAAAAGAATCATCAGAAATTACTACAAGGACTTGTATGCCAGCAAACAGGGAAATCGATCAGAAATGGACAGATTCTTGGACACATACAACCTACCTAAATTGAACCAGGAAGACATAGGAAACCTAAACAGATTGATAACTGAACAGAAATTGAAACAGTAATAAAGGCCCTCCCAACAAAGAAAAGCCCAGGGCCAGATGGATTCACTGCTGAGTTCTACCAGACATTTAGAGAAGAACTAATTCCAATTCTTCTCAAACTATTCAGAGCAATCGAAAAAGAGGGAATCCCCCCAAATTCTTTCTATGAAGCCAGCATCACCTTAAATCCTAAGCCGGAAAAAGATGCAGCATTGAAAGAGAATTACAGACCAATATCCCTGATGAACATAGATGCAAAAATACTCAATAAAATTCTGGCCAGTAGAATACAACAACACATCAGAAAGATCATCCACCCAGACCAAGTGGGATTTATCCCTGGTATGCAGGGATGGTTCAACGTTCGCAAAACAATCAATGTAATACACTACATTAACAGACTGCAGAAGAAAAACCATATGATTCTCTCAATAGACGCAGAGAAAGCATTTGATAAAATACAACACCCTTTCATGATGAAAACTCTAAGCAACCTGGGTGTGGAAGGAACATTCCTCAATACAATCAAAGCAATATATGAAAAACCCACGGCCTACATCCTATTTAATCGGAAAAAGTTGGAAGCATTTCTGCTGAGATCTGGTACCAGACAGGGATGCCCACTCTCACCACTGCTATTCAATATAGTCCTGGAAGTCTTAGCCAGAGCTATTAGGAAAGAAAAAGAAATTAAAGGGATACAAATCGGGAAGGAAGAACTCAAACTATCCCTCTTTGCAGATGATATGTTTCTTTATTTAGGGGACCCAAAGAACTCTACTAAGAGTCAACTGGAACTCATCGAAGAATATGGCAAAGTAGCAGGATTTAAAATCAATGCACAAAAATAAAAAATCAATAGCCTTTGTATACACAGGCAATGCCACGGCCGAGGAAGAACTTCTAAGATCAATTCACAATAGCTACAAAAACAATCAAATACCTTGGAATAAACTTAACCAAGAGCGTTAAAGATCTCTACGATGAAAAGTACAAAACCTTAGAGAAAGAAATAGAAGAGGATACCAAAAAATGGAGAAATCTTCCATGCTCATGGATTGGAAGAATCAACATCATCAAAATATCTATTCTCCCAAAAGCAATTTATACATTCAAGGCAATACCAATCAAGATACTGCAGACCTTCTTCTCAGATCTGGAAAAAATGATGCTAAAATTCATATGGAGAGCCCCGGCTCCATCTTGCGGACGAGCAGGTTGCGCCATGACGCCGCCGCTCCCTCAGAATGTCATACCCAGGCTATCCGCCCAGTGGCTACCCACCTTTCCCTGGATATCCTCCTGCAGGTCAGGAGTCATCCTTCCCCCCTCCAGGTCAGTATCCTTATCCTAGTGGTTTTCCTCCAATGGGAGGAGGTGCCTACCCACCAGCACCAAGTGGTGGCTATCCTGGATCCGGAGGCTACCCCGCGCCTGGAGGCTATCCTGGTGCCCCACAGCCAGGTGGAGCCCCATCCTACCCTGGAGTTCCTCCAGGCCAGGGATTTGGAGCCCCACCAGGTGGAGCAGGCTATCCTGGCTATCCACAGCCACCTTCGCAGTCTTACGGTGGTGGCCCAGCACAGGTCCCACTACCTGGTGGTTTTCCTGGAGGACAGCCTTCTCAGTATCCTGGAGGACAAGCTCCTTACCCTAGTCAGCCTGCTGCAATGACTCAAGGCACTCAGGGAACAATTCATCCAGCTGCCAACTTTGATGCTATGAAAGATGCAGAAATTCTCCGTAAAGCAATGAAGGGATTTGGGACAGACGAACAGGCAATTGTGGATGTTGTAGCCAACCGTTCCAATGATCAGAGGCAAAAAATTAAAGCAGCTTTTAAAACCATGTATGGAAAGGATTTAATCAAAGATCTCAAATCAGAGTTAAGTGGAAATATGGAAGAACTGATCCTTGCCTTGTTCATGCCGCCTACGTATTATGATGCCTGGAGTTTACGGAATGCAATGCAGGGAGCAGGCACTCAGGAACGTGTATTGATTGAGATTTTGTGTACAAGGACAAATCAGGAAATCCAAGAAATTGTCAGATGTTATCAATCAGAATTTGGACGAGACCTTGAAAAAGACATTAGGTCTGATACATCAGGGCATTTTGAGCGTTTGCTTGTATCCATGTGCCAGGGAAATCGGGATGAGAACCAGACTGTAAACCACCAGATGGCTCAGGAAGATGCACAGCGTCTCTATCAAGCTGGTGAAGGGAAACTAGGGACAGACGAATCCTGCTTCAACATGATCCTTGCCACGAGAATCTTTCCTCAGCTGAGAGCCACCATGGAGGCTTATTCCAGGATGGCTAATCGAGATTTGCTAGCAAGTGTGAGCCGTGAATTTTCCGGATATATTGAAAGTGGTTTGAAGACCATCTTGCAGTGTGCCCTCAGCCGCTCTGCCTTCTTTGCTGAGAGGCTCTACTACTCCATGAAGGGGGCCGGCACGGATGACTCCACCCTGGTCAGGATCGTGGTCACTCGAAGTGAGGTTGATCTTGTACAAATAAAACAGATGTTCACTCAGATGTATCAGAAGACCCTGGGCACAATGATTGCAAGTGACACGAGTGGAGATTACCGAAAGCTGCTGTTGGCCATTGTAGGCCAGTAGAAGAGCTATTTGAAAACAAAGAAAACTTTTCATAGCTTTATCCTTCAAGTCAACAGCAGACCTGCATGCAGCAATATCAACTGTCACCTAACCAAAAGAGATTTTTACCAAGGACTGTGTCAGGGTGATGTGCTTGATTTGCACATGTATTGCCTTAATTCTAATGTTATTTTTTTTTCTATGTACAATCAGTGTAAAGCCATAACACAATGATGTAGAAATTTTGTAATGTTTCTAAGTCCTCACTCACTGCTTTACTCTAATTAAGAATAAAAGCAATCTAATTCTGTGTAAAAAAAAAAATTCATATGGAGAGAGAGAAGACCTCGAATAGCCAAAGCAATCTTGTAAAACAAAAACAAAGCTGGAGGCATCATAATAGCAGATTTCTTTTTTTTTTCACTTTCTTTTTTTTTAACTTTTATTTAATGAATATAAATTTCCAGTATACAGCTTATGGATTACAATGGCTTCCCCTTCCCATAACTTCCCTCCTACCCGCAACCCTCCCCTCTCCCGCTCCCTCTCCCCTTCCATTCACATCAAGATTCATTTTCAATTCTCTTTATATACAGAAGATCAATTTAGTATAAAGATTTCAACAGTTTGCACCCACATAGAAACACAAAGTGAAACATACTGTTTGAGTACTAGTTATAGCATTAAATCAAAATGTACAGTACATCAAGGACAGAGATCCCACATCAGGAGCAAGCGCACAGTGGCTCCTGTTGTTGACCCAACAAATTGACACTCTAGTTTATGGCGCCAGTAACCACCCTAGGCTGTCGTCATGAGTTGCCAAGGCTATGGAAGCCTTCCAATAATAGCAGATTTCAGGACATACTACAGGGCAGTTGTTATCAAAACAGCATGGTACTGTTACAGAAACAGATGGATAGACCAATGGAACAGAATAGAAACATCAGAAATCAACCCAAACATCGACAGCCAACTGATATTTGATCAAAGATCCAAAACTAATCCCTGGAATAAGGACAGCCTATTCAATAAATGGTGTTGGGAAAATGGATTTCCACGTGCAGAAGCTTGAAACAAGACCCCTACCTTTCATCTTACACAAAAATTCACTCAACGTGGATTAAAGACTTAAATCTACGACCAGAAACCATCAAATTATTAGAGAGCATTGGAGAAACCCTGCAAGATATAGGTACAGGCAAAGACTTCTTGGAAAAGACCCCAGGAGCACAGGCAGTCAAAACCAAAATTAACATTCGGGATTGCATCAAATTGAAAAGTTTCTGTACTTCAAAAGAAGCAGTCAGGAAAGTGAAGAGGCAACCGACAGAATGGGAAAAAATATTTGCAAACTATGCTACAGATAAAGGGTTTTGAACCAGAATCTACAAAGAAATCAAGAAAATCCACAACAACAGAACAAACAACCCACTGAAGAGATGGGCCAAGGACCTCAATAGACATTTTTCAAAAGAGGAAATCCAAATGGCCAACAGAGATATGAAAAAATGTTCAAGATCACTAGCAATCAGAGAAATGCAAATCAAAACCACAATGAGGTTTCACCTCACCCTGGTGAGAATGGCTCACATTCAGAAATCTACCAACAACAGATTCCCACTGTTGGTGGGAATGCAAACTGGTTAAGCCACTATGGGAGTCAGTCTGGAGATTCCTCATAAACCTGACCTTAACCCTACCATATAACCCAACCATCCCACTCCTTGGAATTTACTCAAAGGAAATTATCAGTTCATGCTAATTTTGCAAGTTCATCAAAGATAACTTTTTTCTATTAGGTCTTTTGCTGAGTGGGGTAGTTGTGGAACTAACATGGAATGGGAGTGTTTTTTTGCTCACAGCTTAAGAGTAATTTTGGCATGATCTCTAAACCATGAGTTATTAGGAAGGTGCTTGTATATGAGTGTAGTCCATCACCTGCCCAAGATCCTTTCTAACAATTTAGCCTGACCTCCACACACCACTGAGCAAGAATAATTACCATTGTAATGCTTTGTTGTTTGCTTGCCTAGTAGCTAACAGTGTTATTGGCGACAGAAAATGGAGTCAGACTCCCAGAAAGAGCTATGCTGAGAGGTCAGGGTCTGTGAACTGAGACCCTGCTTCCGACAGAATCAGAAAACTAGGGGGGTTAAGGCAACCCTAGGAAGAAAAAAGGAACCGAGGACTCAGTAAACAACAGCTCCTCACCTGCGTGAACTTTCCTACCTTCAGCGGGGATTCTCCCCACCACACGATCTGGAAAGCCAAGAGACACCGTACACAGTGCCTAGAGAAGGCTCCAGGCTGACAGGTCTCTGAGAGGAAGCACAGGAATCGAGTCCCAGATGCCAGTCCAGGCCCCACACTGAGGACCAGAGTGGGAGAAGGAAATGAGGAGTTAACAGTAAGAAAGGACCCAGACACAACATCTGGGAGCTCTGCGAGTCCTGTGAGGCTTTTCCATCAACTCCTGTCAACTTTGCCTTCCCCTCCGCTCACTCCCTGCCCCCAGACTCACCATTGCCAGGTGTCCTGCAGTGAAGGAGATCAGAAAACAGCAGACACTGGTTACCTCCAGAGTTTCCCAGCCACAGAACCTCCTCCCTGGACCTCTCTTCTCAGCGGAGACTGGAAGATTACTCTAGTGCCAACACCCTGCCTGTGTATTGTTATGCAATTGCCCCTGATTGGACAGTTTGAATAGCGGTGAGCACACACAATGTCATAAAGAACGCAGCCAATCAGCTTCCTCTGTAGGACAGACACTTAAAAGAGGGCAGAGTTGAGTCCTGCCTTCAGTTTCAAAGCTGTGTCTTCCATGGCGCCACCCTCCCAGCGGAGGGAGGGATTTTCACCTGCTGGTCCTGCCACCTGCTGGGCTCCTTCCTTCCACCTGGGCCTGTGTTCCTGAGAGGATCCTTCCTGGAGGTTGGAGCAGTCTATTTCAGGTCAGTTACAATTTAGTGGCTGTTTCTCAACTTCTGAGCCTTTCTTTTTCATGATATATTGACACGATTTTCTTTTGAGTCACCTGTTTTTATTTTGATTTGAAAAATATTTAATAATGTCAAATATTTTAGTCCTTTTTTTCATTTCTCTTGTAGGTTTTCTTTCTAGTCTGCCTATTCCCTTTAATATAATTTTCTATTAGTTTCTCATTGCACTTAGTAATCTAGTTGATTCACTATATTTTTGTATTATTTATATATTGATCTTTCCAGTACTCTCATCATCAGTTATATTTGTTTTTAGATTTCATGGATTATCTCTGCATATAAATATCATCCAATATATTCACATTTTGCTTCTTAGAAATTGTTATTTAATGCTATAACTAGTACTCCAACAGCAATTTTTTCACTTTGTGTTGCTCTATGGGGGCAAACTGTTGAAATCGTTACCTAATATATACTAAACTGATCTTCTGTATATAAAGAGAATTGAAAATGAATCTTGATGTGAATGGAAGGGGAGAGGGAGCAGGAAAGGGGAGGGTTGCGGGTGAGAGGGAAGTTAGGGGAGGGGGGAAGCCATTGTAACCCATAAGCTGTACTTTGGAAATTTATATTCATTAAATAAAAGTTTAATAAATGAAAAAAAAAATAAATTGGTCTCCATGCCTTAGAGTTTCTCATGCTCTTTTCTCTCTCTTACTCCTGCACTGGGAATTTGAAGCACAACAGTGTCAGTATTGAGGTCCAGGTTTACTCCCAGTATAGTTGGGGGGCATCCAATGATCATGTATTTGTTGTATTGTTTTTGTACATTGCTTTCAATCTTCATCAGAGTAAGGAAGTCACTGGATTTATTTTTTTTAATGTTCTGCTAGCAGTTTTTTTTTTTACTAGATGATGAACCAAATTAAATGTTTTACTAATCTAAATGATCAAGTGATATTCTTCTTGTAATTTTTACCTACCTGGATGACTTGTCTGAGAACCTTAACCATCGGTCCATTTTAAAAATTATCTCCTTCTTCCTATTGATATGTTTTCTTATGTAATTTATTTTATTGCATTAATATTTTGCTTAGGATACCATAGCTTGGCTTATGAAATGGATGCTTTTAAATAACTTGATTTTTATTTCATGTCCTGGTACCTTGCATCAACATCAATGTAATACCGGTTTCCCAAAATAAATTTTAAAATATTCTTTGTGTTTTCTACTTTGTGTAGGTATGGGAAATGTATAATTATTTTTCTTCCTTAAAAGTTTGGAGTGTTCTGTATGTCTGGACCTGAAATTTTGATTCTGTGGTTTTGTTTCGCTTGGTTCTTTGGAATTTTCAAAATGTGATTCAATTTTCTGGGTTTATGTAGGGGTTTTCCTGTTTTATGTTGTGCTTGTATTTTGTAAATTTGATTTTCAAAATATGGTGGATTTTGATCTTTGTAGTCAAATTTTTATTAAGAATTTCCAGTATTTCTCCTAGTATCTCTATAAAGCAATGATTCTGTTTTACTTACTGAAACTAGTCATTTGTGTTATTTTTCTCTTTGTTTCCTTAATTTCCTTTACTAATGATTTATTAAATTTGTTAACATCTTTGTTAAAAAAAATCACTGGATCCTGCTTTACTTGTTATACTTTTTAATGGCATTTCATCAATTTCTGCCTTTATTTTTTGTTACCTATATTCAAAATTCTGTCATTTTTTATTTTTGTTTTTTTTTAAAGATTCATTTATTTATTTTTTAAGGAAGAGGTACAGAGAGGCAGAGGCAGAAAATGAGTGAGAGAGAGAGGTATTTTTCTGGTTGATTCAATGACCAGAGGCCCACACTGGCTGGAGTTATGCTGATATGGAGCCTGGACCCTGGAGCTTCCTCTAGGTCTCCCATGTGGGTGCAGGGACCCAAGGGCCATCTTCTAATACTTCCCCAGGCCACAGTAGAGAGCTGGATTGGAGTGGAGCAGCTGGGACTTGAACTGTCACCCATATTGGATGATGGATCTGCAGATGGCTGCTTTACCGCTAAGCCACAGTAATGGCCCTTTCTTTTTAATTCTTGACAAGGAAGCAATAATGATTGATTTTCTGTGTTTTATTCTAACATAATCATTTAAGACTAAATTATCTCTAAGCACTGGTTTATCTGCATCTTCTTCATTCCATCATGTGTTTCCAAAACCCTATATGTGCAGGCCCTGTCTGACTCCCAGTGTCTCCACCGACATGTGCCTGCAGCCATCACAGGCTATACATGTCTCCATTTTGGTTCCTGAAACCACCTGTTCTGATTGGTAAATTTGTGCATTAGCCATTCTATACACTTATATACCCAGGAAATCACAGCCCATTAATCCCCTTTCCACGTCTGCAAAAGGAATATGGCCCCTCAAAATATGTCATATCCTCATCCAGCCACGTCACTCCTGCTTTCTTTTAGAAATACTACTGATGATTTCTGAATTGTCAGCTCATAAATCAGTCTTTCATAACACATAGAACATATTGTGACCATTTTGGAGTAAACTAAAGGATGGGGGATTGATCTCCCTCTCTCTCTGCCTCTCTGAAACACCATTTTTCAAATAAATAAATATTTTTTAAAAATTTAAAAAGGTAGTTTGGAAGATTAAACTGAGAAGTTGTTAAAGTTTAGAATGGATATTCTGTATATGAATTAACAGGAAAATAACATCTCTAATTCTAAACCATATCACCAAGCTATAATAATTAGAACTAAGTGGTATTTGTTAAAATTTTTCTCAAATATTCTATCTTGATTATACCTGATTTTAAAATAATCTGCAAAGCAATGAGTATGGAACATTGTTCAATACATTTTTCTGGAAAACCTGAACAGCTATCTGTAAATGGTATTTGGAGATAGTTCTATCATACTATTTACACAAATATTACCAATCCTGAATTTATGTCTGATTTAATAAACCTAAGAAAAATTAGACAATTTAAATAGAAAGTGTTCAGGCTGGGACCAGGAATCAAGGTTTTTAAGCTTTCCAGGTGATTCAAATTAGCATCCTGAGACCCACATCCTTAGTTGTCTCCAACCCATTTCTGACAAGTGGTATGAATGGTATGCAGAGGGGCTGAGATTCCTGCCTTGATACTGGATAGATAGGGAGGTAGAAAGGAAGCAGGCCCTGTAGTCAAAACCCCAACAATAGGCACATTCAAACACTGAAGATGGACATATATACCAAACATTTCCTGGAGTCAAGATTCTTGATATCACTTACTTATTAATTCTACTTGAGATCTACATTATAAGTAAATATTTTAAATTTATTATAACACCTTAATGCAGATATTCATTACACATTTATTTGTAATAGGAAAAAAACTGAAAACAACTTGGGTAAAAGACTAAGTATACTGTGGTGTATTTAGGGGGACAGAAATACAGGAAGTTTTTGAAATATCTAATAAATTTACAATTACGTGTAAAATTTTAACATACTATAAGGAATCCACACATTTTCCTACTAGGATAATTATATAAAAGTCAGCCTATACAATGTTCACACACACATTTTTTTCATAAAGTAGATACATATTCTCTACATATGAGTATATATATGTAGTATAAACTTCATGCAATTTAAATAATTTAATAATTAATAAAATAAATGGAATTAATTACATGATGAGTTTTGAGAAAAAAGGCAAAAATTAACAACTGACTAGGAAGACTGGTGGGTCTCACCTCAGCTTTTGTGCATGCTCTTACCTCCTCACCCAGGCTCTCTTCTGTTACATTTTGCCAATCACAGTTCCCTCAGGGAAGTCTTCCCATGACTATACTCTTTCAGTTCATTTGCCCTGTATGTTCACATCATCACATGTTTCCTCTCTGCTAACTTAGAACAGCAGCTTTCTCTCAAGGCACAATGAACTAGGATCCAGAATTAACATTCCTGTGGGTATTGTGCATTGTATTCCTGAATTAAATTGTCTGCCAAAAGCGTACATACATACATTCTATCACTTTAATCTCATGCAAATCCGGGATACATTTCAACACTGCTTCCTTGGTCCTTGCTGAAATCTTTTCAGAATGAAATTTGAAATTGTATTTCTTGTAACAAAAAAATGTAGTAGCATCCTTAAATATAGTTTAAAGGCCACTTGAACAATTTCTACAAGAATACAGCGTATAAAGTGTATAGAAAGCTTTAGTTGGTTTTAAGGACTGATGGACATTTTATTTTGTGATAATAAGAAGTGTATAATGCTCCTTTTCAGTGATAGATGCCAAGGTGCTCACAAATATGAACATCAATCAATAAATATACTGAACTTTATGAAATATAAGATTGATTCTCCTTTTCTTTAGCCCAGGGTTTCTACTTCAACTACTATTTTATTTCACCATAACATGTTCTGTGTTGTCTCTGATCATTCTGATTTGTTTTCAATGGCTTGTGTGCCAATGATTATGTATTTCATTGTAAAGAAATTGAAACTGGTGGAACAATAATTTATAGAGATACATATAAATATCTTTGAAATAATAATTTACACAAAAAGTATAATCTAAGAAAAGAAAGGGGTGGAAATCACCATTGAGAAAGAAAAGAAAATTTAAGAGTGTTATTTGTGTGTGTGTTTGTGTGTGTACGTGTGTGTGTATTTAACTAATGGCTCCTATATTGGAAATGGAATAATATCTAAAATTTGGAAAGGACATTTCACTAAGGAACATCTTGAAATAAATAGAAAATGTATAAAAAGTTCTAACTTCATTAATCACAATAATACTAATATTAAATTCTCAAGAAGATAGCATTATATATAAACTAGAAAATACAAAATGCAACATAAAGAAAATACTATTTATTGTAAGATTATAGAGCTAAGAGCCTTCTCATTTAGATCCAGTAAGAATTTAAATTTTTTAAAAAATTGAAGAAATAATTTCAGGATACTTATTAAAAGCAAACATATCCATACTTAGTGCCCAACAGTTCCTCCTCAAGCTTTCTATCCTTGGTCATTCATAGATATATTTTCCAAAACAGTGTGATAGAGGAGCAGTATTTTAAACCATCCAGAATTGCATGCCTCACAGTACACATGAAGTGATAAAGAAATAAATGAGTAAGTGAAGTGTGGCATATTCACACATAAAAATACCATAAAAGAATAAATATGAAAGATTCATGGTCAACTACAATTTTATGCAACAGGGTGGGTGAACCTCACAAACACTATTCTAATGAAATAAAATACAGGCAAAATAATTACATACTTTATGAGTCTGTGTATGTAATTATATTACAGGCAAAACAAGACAAAGTTAACCTGAGGATATGTTTGGATAGTAACTAGAAAAGGACTGCTGAGAGTTT
This sequence comes from Lepus europaeus, assembly GCF_033115175.1. Classification (NCBI taxonomy): domain Eukaryota; kingdom Metazoa; phylum Chordata; class Mammalia; order Lagomorpha; family Leporidae; genus Lepus; species Lepus europaeus. Next base: position 95,860,351 of record NC_084850.1, on the reverse strand, counting down.
TTATGGTATTGCTGATCTTTTGATCTGCATCCTGGTAATATCATTGTGATGGTTGAACATTCACTAATAGATTCACATAAGATGTGTGCATTTCGAATGCATACAATTCATCTACCACAGTCTAAAAATTATTTTTAAATAGGACATATCTGAGACAGAAAAATCTAAAAATCTATTTTCTTTGTGTTGCCTTGAAATTCAATGTGTCTTTAAACAACAAAAGTACATTGAGATTTGTATGCTAAATGGAAAGAAAATAGCCCCCCCCCACCTTCTCATAGACTTGGTTGGACAAGTTAAATGTAATAGACACGACTCTCCCTATCATATATTACCACATTAGTATGTGATATTACTTATGAACTAAACTATTTTAACTAACATATATTTAGTCCTGATATATCATCTGAATTAAACAAGAAGTCCTAAACAAAAAATGAAGATATTTTATACAATATTTAACTTACAAAAGGTCATGTAACAACATTGTAGGAATTTGGAAAAAAATAAGAATTGCCACCTCACTTTCAAATCAAGTTGATTTAAAATTAGAAAATGAAAAATATAATTCATAACAGGCAGAGAAAAATTCATTTTTATTATTATATGTAAGAGAAAGCTTTTCTAATCAAAATCCCTTTAACTTTTAAGAATGAGTATGTATATCTTATGTTTAGCTCATAAAATTGTAACATACAGTATTTGTAAATTACTCATACTTCTATATTAAATATCTATATCAGTGGAATTTTGTTTGCAACTGGTGACTTAAAGGTGATTGTCTACCTTTAGTATAAAATATTTTTTTTTTCATTTTCAATTCTCTTTATATACAGAAGATCAATTTAGTATAAAGGTTTCAATAGTTTGCACTCACATAGACACACAAAGTGAAACATACTGTTTGAGTACTAGTTATAGCATCAAATCAAAATGTACAGCACATTAAGGACAGAGATCCCACATGAGGAGCAAGTGCACAGTGGCTCCTGTTGTTGACCCAACAAATTGGCACTCTAGTTTATGGTGCCAGTAACCACCCTAGGCTGTCGTCATGAGTTGCCAAGGCTATGGAAGCCTTCCAAGTTCCCCGACTCTGATCATATTTAGACAAGGTCATAAAAGACAGGGTGAGGATAGTAACCAATGATCCTTAGAGTGGCATTAACCAGGTTTGAACAATTATACAGCATGAAGTGGGGAAGAGGACCATCAGTACACACAGGTTGGGAGTAGAGCCATTGGTGGTAGAGTAGAGGTTATGATTACAAAGGAATGAGGCCCAAGTACACTAGACAGGGTATAGAACAAAGGACGGAGTCATTATTAGAGGATCTAAGAAAGGTGCTGTCTAAGCTACAATTAAGTTTTCTGATTGAGAGGCAAATAGAACCTGACAGAAGGGGCTTGATAATAATCTGGTGGGCTTTAGGCCTTGTAAATTCAGAGGCCCAGACCTATCTATCTCTTCACATGGGGTATATCCTAAGGGAGGTGTGAACCTCCTAGGGGAAGGCACTCTGTTGACTTTCATTACTTGGCTGGCCTGGGAGGAGAGCTGGCCAGGTAAAGGCAGGGGGCATCTCTAACAAGAAATTTATAGTTCTGCCTGCAATGTTGCTGACCCTACTTGACCATCCCCTCAGCTGCAGTGGTCACTTTGGAAGTTGGGCTGAGTGAAGGGCTTTTCAGCTTAGAGCCAATAAGATCTGTGGCTCTGACCTGGGCATCCTTCGACTCCAGGGCAGGTCCATTTCCAGTGATCCAACTCTTGGCAGAGCTGCCAGGGCTCTTCACAAGCTGACTTCTGCTGAAGCCCAGGCTTACCGCATTGAAAGCCACTGCAGTGGACTGGCCTGTTGGGTCTCCTTGAGGGCAGATCACTGTACAGATCAGCCATTAATAGGCCTGCCACCCATTGCTTCTGATGCCTAGCTTTCTTTTCCTCCTGGTTTGTGTTAAAGCAGACCAGAGGATGCAAGTCAAGGGAGTGCCCGTGTCCCATCTCTAATCTTCGGTGGTCTGAACTACAAGTCTATAGTCACAGGCATGTTCTGTAGTAGTTTTTCTAAGGTAGACAATGCCCATGAGGAAAATTATATTCTCACTTTCAAACTTTCTTTCCCTTTGGTCTGAAAGGGAGGTTTTTTCTACTTACTGTATACTTTTAGTTTCCTACCTTGAAGAGAATAGAGAAATGAAAGAACAAGTTGGGCTTAGAATAGAGAAATGAGGGAGCAAGTCCTAGATCGCTTGCTGACAATAGCAATATCACATGAATACTTAGCAAACAGTTTCAACCATTAGATAACAACTTAAGAAAACATTTACCAGAAGGTCCAATGCCTTCTGTAAATTTTAAGAATCATGTATTTGAAAACACCTCTTAAATATCTAACATGGTGTAGTTTGTTGAACCAGTAAACTTAAGCACCACCATATAAAATGTTTTTAGTTTCTTTCTACCAACAAGTTTAAAACATATGATACACAGATTCAGGTCCCACAAATTAAAATGTATCTTTGATTGATTTTAGCAGCTTAAATTTATGGACAATCTTATCTATAAGCCATTTAAAATAAAACTCTTAATAAAATTTCCTCATGTGGACATACAATATGTACACACATATAACATAGCATAATAGGCCAATATAGCATTTTTAATAATAGCTTTTAAAATCTTTAACTCTTTTTGTAGATTGCCAATTGATTTGAATTGCTTTTTCTTCTTAGTAACCTCAGTTAACCATACTTTCTCTCAGTTGGTACTGTTAATACATTATTGGCTTCATCTGTTTACAGAGCCATCCCAAAGTACTGAATACAATAGAAGTGGCTGGAAAAAGTCCATAGGAACCTATAGGAGGACAGCTACACACAGAACCAATAACGCTTTAGTTTTATGAGCAGCAAATCATATATAACTGTGGATGACAAAAGACTTTAAGTTGCCATGTTTAAAATTATAAACTCATAGACCAAATTTGATCTTGTTACAAGGTGATTATTCAACTCTTTGAAAATAAGCACATATTTACATAACCCATAGCTCTTAATAAAAATTCAGCTGTTTTTGAACAATTAGAATTTAACAGACATCAAGAGAACATAATAGATTACTTTAACACATTGCTTTAACAGAGCATCAGAGTTTAATTCTATGTCAAAGAGAAATTGAGCTTCCTGTGAACTTTTGCTGTGAGGTTTCCTTCCTTTACCTTCTTTCATATTGGTGACCATGTTTCTGTGTTTCTGTGTGTAATACATCTTTAAGCATCTTTTGCAGGGCAGGATGAGTGGCAACAAATTCTTTCAGTTTCTGTTTGCTATGAAAAGTCTTAATTTCACCTTCATTCACAAATGAGAGCTTTGCAGGATATAATATTCTGGGCTGGCAGTTTTTCTCTTTTAGTACCTGGGCTATGTCTCGCCATTCCCTTCTAGCTTGTAGGGTTTCTGATGAGAAGTCTGCTGTGAGTCTAATTGGGGATCCTCTAAGAGTAATCCGACGTTTCTCTCTTGCACATTTTAGGATCTTTTCTTTGTGTTTCACTGTGGTGAGTTTGATTACAACATGTCGTGGTGAGGATCTCTTTTGGTCATGTTTATTAGGGGTTCTATAAGCTTCCTGTACTAAGATGCCTCTGTCCTTCTCCAAACCTGGGAAATTTTCTGCTAGTATCTCACTGAAAATGCCTTCTAATCCTTTCTCCCTCTCCATGCCTTCAGGAACTCCTAGAACTCGAATGTTGGGTTTTTTAATAGTATCCTGTAGATTCCCCTCAATATTTTTTAGATTTCTAATTTCTTCTTCTTTTCTTTGGTTTGCCTGTTTCCTTTCCTGTTCTCTGTCTTCTAAGTCTGATATTCTCTCTTCTGCTTCGCCCATTCTGTTTTTAAGGCTCTCTAATGTGTTTGTCATTTGATCTATTGAACTCTTCATTTCATTATGATTTCTCGTCACTATCAGAGTTTCTTGTTCCACTAGTTGTTTCATTTCATTTTGATTCCTCCTTAATATTTCATTTTCACAAGAGAGATTTTCTATCTTGTCCATTAAGGATTTCTGTAGTTCAAGAATTTTTTTTTGAGAACTTCTTAATGTTCTCATCAATTTTTTGAGATCCGCTTCTTGCATTTCTTCAATCTCATCATCTTCATAATCTTGAATTGGGGTGTCTTTTTCATTTGGGGGCGTCATAGTGTCTTCCTTGTTCTTGTTACCTCGGTTTTTGCGTTTGTTGTTTGGCATGTTGGAGATATTTGGTTTCTTCACTGTGGTGTTTTTTCTTGTTACACTTTGGCTCTATATTAAGTGGACTGACTGCTTTCAGTGGAGCCTTAGAGGCTTGAGATGGGTGTGGACTGAGAGCTGTGTTTGGTTCCTCAGGGCTGAGGGTGTGTCAAAGATGACACTCCCAGGTTAGGCGTGGTAAATCTCTCTTTTTTTTTTTTTTTGATTCAAAAGGGAAGTAATTCCACACAGCTGAACGTAATTGGAGGTAGTTAGCAGGCAAATGATATACCCACAGGAGCCAGAGATTAGAAGCTCTTTCCCAAGGACCACACAGGGAATCTGTGCTGCCCTCAGTGTGGGCTCCAATTCTCCTGCAGTCTCCCACTGGGTTGCCAAGTTAGATGCTAATCTCCTGTTATTTCACCCCTCCCCCCAGAGTCAGGTTTTTCTGCTCGGCTCAGGGCCGGTGCAGACCTGAGGTCGCCCTGCTTATGACGTATGTCCAAAATGGCGCCTGCTCTTTGTCTTGCTCGCCTTTGAGAGGTGAGCGGAGAGAGAGAAACTCGTGTCTGTATCGGTCACTTTTTTTTTTTTTCCTCTCTCTCTTCTAGTTAGCCTGGTGAACTTTTCCCCACGGAGTTTCAAGCCTAGTTTCCTCTAGTCTCCTCTTTCCGCTTGCCCGCTGGTGTCTCGGGCTATGGAGGTTCGGCTCACCTCGCGTTCCAGCGCTGGTGCGTTGAGTCTGCCGCTGGTGTCCCGAACTTGGGCTCCCACGCTCTCCACGCAGGTCCACTGTGAATCACTAGTTCCGGAAGAGTTTCCTCTGCTGTTTCTTCCCCTACTCTTCCTTGACCCTGCAGTATCTCCACTTATATTAACATGTGTCTTGATGAACTATCAATGTGTTCCCTTCCTATTCCGCCATCTTGCCGCTCTCTTAGTATAAAATATTTATCAATTATTTCCATTATATAAAGGATAATAACAAGGCTATCTGTCAGGGATATTTCCTGTGCTGTGGAGGCAGCAGTGAGTGAAACAATACAATTCTCTGCCTTCAAGAAGCTCACTCTCTAGTGGAAGAAAACAAAGGATTAGTAAAATTAGTATCAGAATATAAAACAAGAAAGGGAGATGAGGGATTTGGATCAGGGGCAGAGGGTTTAAAATAGAAGTTTAAAATTTTCAACACAGGATTCAGGAAAGTATTCACTAAAAGGTTAATTTATGAACAAAAATTTGAAACATCAGAGATCTTGATACGGAGGAAATGCATTTCAGATAGAGGGGCCTGGAAGAGTAGAAACATGGAAACAGCTATGCAATGGCTACATACAAGGCACAGCAAGGGTGCCATTGTTATAGACACTTAAGGAGTGAGGGAGGAGGGTCTAGTGCATGTGCATAAGGAATCTCAGGTGGCTAAGTCACATAGTGCTTCACAGGAATGGAAGAATGTGACCTTTTACCCTGAGAGAGATGGGAGTTACCTGAGGGGATGTGCTGAGGAACACCATTATCTGAGTTTTATTTTTTTATTTTTTTTCATTTTCAATTCTCTTTATATACAGAAGATCAGTTTAGTATAAAGATTTCAACAGTTTGTACCCACATAGAAACACAAAGTGAAACATACTGTTTGAGTACTAGTTATAGCATTAAATCCCAATGTACAGCACATTAAGGACAGAGATCCCACATGAGGAGCAAGTGCACAGTGACTCCTGTGGTTGACTCAACAAATTGACACTCTAGTTTAGGGTGCCAGTAACCACCCTAGGCTGTCTTCATGAGTTGCCAAGGCTATGGAAGCCTTCCAAGTTTGCCGACTCTGATCATATTTAGACAATGTCATAAAAGACAGAGTGAGGATAGTAACCAATGTTCCTAAGAGTGGCATTTACCAGGTTTGAACAATTATACAGCATTAAGTGGGGAAGAGGACCATCAGTACACACAGGTTGGGAGTAGAGCCATTGGTGGTAGAGTAGAGGTTATGATTACAAAGGAATGAGGCCCAAGTGTGCTAGATAGGGTCTAGAAAAAAGGACAGAGTCATTATTAGAGGAGCTAAGAAAGGTGCTGTCTAAGCTACAATTAAGTTTTCTGATTGAGAGGCAAATAGAACCTGACAGAAGGGGCTTGATAATAATCTGTTGGGTTTTAGGCCTTTTAAGTTGATAGGCCCAGACCTATCTATCTCTTCACATGGGGTATATCCTAAGGGAGGTGTGAACCTCCTAGGGGAAGGCACTCTGTTGACTTTCATTACTTAGCTGGCCTGGGAGGAGTGCTGGCCAGGAAAAGGCAGGTGGCATCTCTAACAAGAAATTTACAGTTCTGCCTGCAATGTTGCTGACCCTACTTGACCATCCCCTCAGCTGCAGTGGTCACTATGGAAGTTGGGCTGAGTGAAGGGCTTTTCAGCTTAGAGCCAATAAGATCTGTGGCTCTGACGTGAGCATCCTTTGACTCCAGGGCAGGTCCATTTCCAGTGATCCAACTCTTGGCAGAGTTGCCAGGGCTCTTCACAAGCTGACTTCTGCTGAAGCCCAGGCTTACCACATTGAAAGCCACTGCAGTGGACTGGCCTGTTGGGTCTCCTTGAGGGCAGATCACTGTACAGATCAGCCATTAATAGGCCTGCCACCCATTGCTTTTGATGCCGAGCTTTCTTTTCCTCCTGGTTTGTGTTAAAGCAGAACAGAGGATGCAAGTCAAGGGAGTGCCCAAGTCCCATCTCTAATCTTCGGTGGCCTGAACTACAAGTCTATAGTCACAGGCGTGTTCTGTAGTAGTTTTTCTAAGGTAGACAATGCCCATAAGGAAAATTATATTCTCACTTTAAAACTTTCTTTCCCTTGGGTCTGAAAGGGAGGTTTTTTTCTACTTACTGTATACCTCGCTGATGGCAAAGTAAATCTAGCTATAAGATTATTATTTAAGTTCTTATTTTTGCTATGCTATTACAGAAAAATGTTAGCAATCTCTTTTATAAGGTCTAAAGATTAAATTGTGCATCCTACAGATTCCTTCATAATAGTATTAGTTTCCTACCTTGAGGAGAATAGAGAAATGAAAGAACAAATTGGACTTAGAATAGAGAAATGAGGGAGCAAGTCCTAGATTGCTTGCTGACAAAAGCAATATTACATGAGTACTTAGCAAACTGTTTCAACCATTAGATAACAACTGAAGAAAACATTTACCAGAAGGTCCAATGCCTTCTATAAATTTTAAGAATCATGTATTTGGAAACACCTCTTAAATATCTAACATGGTGTAGTTTGTTTAGCCAGTAAACTTAAGCACAACCATATAAAATGTTTTTAGTTTCTTTCTACCAACACGTTTAAAACATATGATACACAAATTCAGGTCACACAAATTAAAATGTATTTTTGATTCATTTTAGCAGCTTAAATTTATGGACAATCTTAGCTATAAGCCATTTAAATAAAACTCTTAATAAAATTTTCCCATGTGGACATACAATATGTACACACATATAACATAGCATAATGGACCAATATAGCAATTTTAATAATAGCTTTTAAAATCTTTAACTCTTTTTGTAGATTGCCAATTGATTTGAATTGCTTTTTCTTTTTAGTAACCTCAGTTAACCATACTTTCTCTCAGTTGGTACTGTTAATACATTATTGTCTTCATCTGTTTACAGAGCCATCTCAAAGTACTGAATACAATAGAAGTGGCTGGGAAACGTCCATAGGAACCTATAGGAGGACAGCTAAACACAGAACCAATAATTCTTTAGTTTTATGAGCAGCCAATCATATATAACTATGGATGACAAAAGACTTTAAGTTGCCATGTTTAAAATTATAAACTCATCAACCAATAAGAGGCACTTGCTTACTTCACAGTATTTTTGAAAGCACCTGTAGGATTTTACAAGTATTTAACCCTTTAGGCCTCTGGGGCTTTCTCATTAAGATAACTATCATGTCTAGTAACACAAGATCATTAGACTTTTCAATTCTCAAACATTTGTATTAATAGCATTTTCCATTATAGAAACTTAAAGTTTGGTACCACATCACATCTTGACAGTCCTTCTAATATAATCCAAATAGCCTGATTAGTTGGTGTCTCTATAAGATGAGAGACATAGGTCCTTCGATTTTTTCAGTTGGGCCCAAACTGGAAAATCCAAAGTCCAGGATTTACTGGAAATTTTAGAGTCCAGATTGTTTGGAACTTTGATTTTTTGAATGCCTGTCAAGAATGCCAAGAAGGTTCAAAATCTAAAATATCTGGTTGAAATAAGATTCCTTAAAATCATGACATAACATAGACCAAATTTGATCATTGGTACAAGGTGATTATTCAAATCTTTGAAAATAAGCACATATTTCAATAACCCATAGCTCTTAATAAAAATTCAGCTGTTTTTGAACCATTAGAATTGAACAGACATCAAGAGAACATAATAGATTACTTTAACACATTGCTTTAACAGAGCATCAGAGTTTAATTCTATGTCAAAGAGAAATTGAGCTTCCTGTGATCTTTTGCTTTGAGGTTTCCTTCCTTTACCTTCTTTCATATTGATGACAATGTTTCTGTGTTTCTGTGTATAACACATCTTTAAGCATCTTTTGCAGGGCAGGATGAGTGGCAACAAATTCTTTCAGTTTCTGTTTGCTATGAAAAGTCTTATTTTCACCTTCATTCACAAATGAGAGCTTTGCAGGATATAATATTCTGGGCTGGCAGTTTTTCTCTCTCAGTACCTGGGCTATGTCTCACCATTCCCTTCTAGCTTGTAGGGTTTCTGATGAGAAGTCTGCTGTGATTCTAATTGGAGATCCTCTGAGAGTAATCTGATGTTTCTCTCTTGCACCTTTTAGAATCTTTTCTTTATGTTTCACTGTGGTGAGTTTGATTACAACATGTCGTCGTGAGGAACTCTTTTGGTCATGTTTATTAGGGGTTCTATAAGCTTCCTGTACTAAGATGCCTCTTTCCTTCTCCAATTCTGGGAAATTTTCTGCTAGTATCTCACTGAAAATGCCTTCTAATCCTTTCTCCCTCTCCATGCCTTCAGGAACTCCTAGAACCTGAATGTTAGGTTTTTTAATAGTATCCTCTAGATTCCCGACAATATTTTTTAGATTTCTAATTTCCTCTTCTTTTCTTTGGTTTGCCTGTTTCCTTTCCTGTTCTCTGTCTTCTAAGTCTGATATTCTCTCTTCTGCTTCACCCATTCTATTTTTAAGGCTCTCTAATGTGTTTGTCATTTGATCTATGAGTTCTTCATTTCATTATGGTTTCTTGTCACTATCACAGTTTCATGTTCTACTAGTTGTTTCATTTCATTTTGATATCTCCTTAATATTTCATTTTCACGCAAGAGATTTTCTATCTTGTCCATAAGGATTTCTGTAGTTCAAGAATTTGTTTTTGAGAACTTCTTAATGTTATTATCAATTTTTGAGATCTTCTTCTTGCATTTCTTCTATCTCATCATCTTCATAATCTTGAATTGGGGTGTCTTTTTCATTTGGGGGCGTCATAGTGTCTTCCTTGTTCTTGTTACCTCGGTTTCTGCGTTTGTTGTTTGGCATGTTGGAGATATTTGGTTTCTTCACTGTGGTGTTTTTTCTTGTTACACTATGGCTCTATATGAAGTTGACTGTCTGCTTTCAGTGGAGCCTTAAAGGCTTGAGATGAGTGTGGCCTGAGAGCTGTGTTTGGTTCATCAGTGTTGAGGGTGTGTCAAAGATGACACTCCCAGGTTAGGCGTGGTAAATCTCTCTCTCTCTCTTTCTTTCTTTCTTTCTCTCTCTCTCTCTTTTGATTCAAAAGGGAAGTAATTCTGCACAGCTGAACATAATTGGAGGTAGTTAGCAGGCAAATGATATACCCACAGGAGCCAGAGCTCCCAAGCTCTTTCCCAAGCACCACACAGGGAGTCTGTGCTGCCCTCAGTGTGGGCTCCAATTCTGCAGTCTCCCATTGGGTTGCCAAGTTAGATCCTAATCTCCAGTTATTTTACCCCTCCCCCCAGAGTCAGGTGTTTCTGCTAGGCTCAGGGCTGGTGCAGACCTGAGGTCGCCTTGCTTATGACGTATGTCCAAAATGGCTGCTGCTCTTTGTCTTGCTAGCCTTTGAGTGGTGAGCGGAGAGAGAGCAACTCGTGTCCGTATCGGTCACTTTTTTTTTCCTCCCTCTCTTCTAGTTAGCCTGGTGAACTCTTCCCCATGGAGTTTTAAGCCTCGTTCCCTCTAGTCTTCTCTTTCCGCTTGCCCACCAGTGTCTCAGGCTATTGAGGTTTGGCTCACCTCGCGTTTCAGCGCTGGTGCATTAAGTCTGCCGCTGGTGTCCCGAACTTGGGCTCCCACGCTCTCCACGCAGGTCCACTGTGAATCACTAGTTCCGGAAGAGTTTCCTCTGCTGTTTCTCCCCCTACTCTTCCTTGACCCTGCAGTATCTCCACTTTTATTAACCTGTGTCTTCCTGAACTATCAGTGTGCTCCCTACCTATTCTGCCATCTTGCCGCTCTCCCCATTATCTGAGTTTTAAAGCAATCTTATCTGGATTCTAGAATTCAGGAAAGTGTTTCTTAAAATTTAACAATGCAGAATAGCAATGATGGAAACATGGAAGAGAAATAAAATGAGACAAGAATAAAGAGTAGAATCACTTCCCTTCTCTGGTCAAAAATCTATTGAGAACATTGTAAAGATATGTTGTGCATTTTTAAAAATGATCTAGTTTTAGATTTCTGCCTTCACAGTGCATTTACATTAGGAGGTAAAACATGAGAAGAAATAATTACATCACAAGTAGGAAACAAGGGATATAGAATAACTTTCTGTCTTGGGTGACAGGGAGAATTAAGGATGCTCACTTAAGGCTGTTGACATTTTGCTCATCAGAATGCTGAACCTCTTAACATGCACTAGGTCTCTTGTCAACTGCTAGATTGCTAACATTTAAAGTAGCTTTTTGCACATGATCAGCAATCAGTATGTATTTGGTACTTATTGACAAAGTGAATGTGCATATGTAGCTAGGTTCAGAGAAAAGCATTCAAGCAAAGACAATAACATAAGATAAAAATGCAACAATTGGAGCTGGTTTTCTCAGTCATATCTGCTGAAGCTAATGAAAATAGTGGTAGATAAAATTAATAGCAAAGACTAGGGTCACAGAAGATTATATGGAGCTCTGGAAGTACCATGTTCATTTTTTTAAGAATTGTTGAGCTCCAGAAGATTTTAATACTGCTAGGACTACAATTTTGTACAGGAAAAAACAGTCTAGTTGTACCGATCATTGACTGAGCTGGAATACGGAGACTAGTTTGGGTAAGCTATCCAAATCAAGAAAAAGATGAAGGGGGCCTTGATCACATTATTCTCACTTGGTCTTTTCATCATTACTACTTCCACTGTACTGGGTAGGTATTCCTAAGTCTTACTATGTTCATATAATTATTTAACTTAAAGTATTTTAATGATTTTTCTTGATAATATAACATGTTTAGCACTTGTAGGAGACAGTTCTACTTATCCCCAGGCACGTTTTCCCTCATTTTATGCAGCAAACACTTTATGTTTGAGCTGGAACCAGAGCTACCAGTAGGATACTATTTCCCAATCTATTTCAACTAACCATGGACACAAAGTGAAATTTTGAAAATGGATTCAAAATAATTTCTGATGGCACAATTCAGGGAACCTACCCTCATAATAATGAAGCTGCCTGTGCTCCTGTCCAGCTTGCCTCACTCTTACAGCTTGCTCCTCACTCACTTCTTCCATTTCCTGCCAGGAGTAGGTATTGGGGAGTACACTTGTTGAAACTACTGAGATGTCTTAGCTACTTTCTTGAGGAGACAGGTATGCACACCTAGAAGATCTTCAAGAGTCATTGTTTAACAGGCTTTTTAGAAAAAGTTTAAAAAGCCTATTATTAAATTCTGATGAGTGGAGTAAGAGAAAGTAGGGTGCAGTCCCTGAGTCATGCTCACAGTTAGCAGTTCTTGGCCTCCTCTTCCTCCTTCCTGAGGGGGGCATTCAGTCCTGTTGGCGAAAAGCCCACCTTTGTCCAGGCTTTATCACATAGTCCACCAGAATATAGAGTAGTCCTATGCTCCTGGACCTATTTCATGGGGAAAACTGTCCAACCTCCTGGGGTTACATACAAACTTGAAATATGATTGATTGATAATATGACATTGCAGGGTAGCATCAACATCATTAAGGCCAGAGTATGTAGACATTTATGGGCATATCATGAGTACATTCATAGGGGCAGGTCAACATAAACATTGATAAAGGATGCAAGTAAAAGAAGAAGACACTCAAGAAAAATGTGGTGTAGACAAAGGTGGTAGAGGCTCATGAAGATGGCATATGATGCAGGCACAAGGAGTAGACTTTGCAAGTTATCACAGATGACAGCGATTTTATAAATTACAACATGCAAGGTTAAACATGTCATAGTTATGTGAGAGAATGTATGGGTTCCATAAACAGGAATGAACACACACAAAGATTGGATTGGCTTTAGACATATGAGTGAGATGATACTTGGGCAGATAGGGTGTGTGCATACAAGACTAGAAATTCATAAGAAAATAAAGAGAATGAAGACAAATAGTATTTATAAATTTACATCTTTAAGTGAATATAATATTGAAAATAGTCATTTTAAATTCTTTCTGTAAAAAAAGTAAATGCTAGAATAATATAATAAAGGCAGGATAGACATACTAACAAAAAATCAACAACATTCTAGTGGTCTCAAAAATACCAGAGTAACAAAAAAACAAGGATAAAACTTTTAGCTTCTCAAGCTCACTCTAAGTAGAAGTAAACAGTGACTATATTTTTAATTTTTTTGGAGGTCAGTATAACACAAATTAGAGCTGGGTATGAATTAAAATGAATTTAAAGAGCATATTCCATAAACAGATATATAGATATTATAAAAAATACCTTTATATGAGTTAAAGCATATGTGAATAACTAGTAGATCAATTAAAAAGAAGATACACTAGGCCCGGCAGTGTGGCTCACTTGGTTAATTCTCTGCTTGCGGCACCAGCATTCCATACGAGCACCGGGTTCTAGTCCCGGCTGCTCCTCTTCCAGTCCAGCTCTCTGCTGTAGCCTGGGAGGACAGAGGAGGGTGCCCCTAGTGCATGGGTAACTGCACTTGCATGGGAGACCAGGAGGAGGCACCTGGATCCTGGCTTCAGACCAGCATAACTCTAGCCATAGTGGCCATCCAAGGGGTGAACCAACAGAAGGAAGACCTTTCTCTCTTTCTCACTATCTATAACTTTACTGTCAAATAAATCAAAAAAGAAGATACACTAAAAATCCAGAGGTATTTAACATTCTCATAAATCATGTAAATCACCCAGATTGATGAAAAAGAGGAACTACATAATAATTTACATAAATTTAAAAAGGATTTAATAAAATTCAGCATCCAGCAACAAAAATTCAACTGTCAGAAAAGATAAACAAAATGATTTCCTTATACTTATCAAGATTGTCTTTAAAAACCTACAGCAAAATATTTAACACAGGATCATTGAAAAGTATCTCCTTCCAATCCCAGACACAGCTGTCTCCTCTCATCATCTCCAAGATTGTCCTGGAGTTGTAGTCAGTGAAGTGAAGTAACAAAATCAATTTTTAAGCAGAACTCTCAATATATGTGGATGACACAATTATATCTACAAAAATTATTCAGTATAATCCAAAAACAAATACAAGCCCTTAAATGAATTTAGCAAGATTACAGGGTAGGAGATAATCAACTGGATTTGGTTGCTAAGTACAAGCAAGAAACAAATGGAAGATAAATATAGGCAGAAGATAGACGATGAAATGCATATTTACAAGAGAAATTAATGAAAATCATTCAGTTTTGTAATACCTTTTATAAAGTTTTCCCAATATTATTTTTATTTACAGTGAATTAATTTCATGTATTGTGTATGTTCAGATTTAGAATACTGATATCTGCCATGGAATCCTCTCTCATGCCCATGCTCCCACACTCCCTCCTCTTTATTTTCTATTCTTTGTTTTACACACTTTAAGATTATTTCATAATCATAAGCTTAACCTCCACTAAGTAAAGAATTCAACAAATAGAATGGAGAATAACCCACTGTTGCTCAACATCGGAGACAATGAATATAAACATAAATAAATCTCAAAAGGTCATTTTGACTCATAGGTTTTCCCTGTTCTGTGATAACTAATAGAGAACAAAAGTATAATATAGTTGCTATAGTTTTCAACAAAAATAATGAGAGGAACACAACTAAAACAGAACTTATGTTTTATTCATATAAAATAATAGACATTGTTATATGAAGGATTGCAGACATTGTACTGGGATCATTTATTATGCTTCATTGGCATACATGTCTGTTTTAAAACTAGCATATGCTGTCTTTTTAAATTTTTTTTATTTTTTGACAGGCAGAGTGGACAGAGAGAGAGACAGAGAGAAAGGTCTTCCTTTTGCCGTTGGTTCACCCTCCAATGGCCGCCCCGGCCAGTGCGCTGTGGCTGGCGCATCGCGTTGATCGGTAGCCAGGAGCCAGGTGTTTCTCCTGGTCTCCCATAATGCCGTCTTGAGTACTATGGTTTTGCATTTTTTTCCAGAGAAATATTATATTTAAGGTATTCAAACTTGATTAATTTCATAAATACAAATTTAGGAGCATAGTGATTCTTCCCACCGTACCCTCCCTCCCACACGCAATACCACCCTTCTTCTTCCTTACAATCCTGTTCTCATTCTTGTTTTCTAACAAAATCTATTTTCATTTTTATTAATTTTCAAAATATTATTTAAGTTATTCAAGTTTCATGTCCTTCATATAAAGATTTAGGAACATAATGACATTTCCCTATTACTATATCTATTGTCAATAAACTTCATACACATAGGAATTAAGAGCCATAAAATTATGTAATAATTTTAATTATTTTTCAAATCAATACATTTTTGAAAAGATCCAACAGGAAAATGTTCTGAGAATAACGAAAAACAAGAACAAACAACAAGAACAAAAAAAAACCCACAAATTCCCAGGAATCAAACAACTGTCAATAAATTGCAATTCATCTTAAGTAGGTTATTATAAGCTCAGATCAAGGGGAACCTGCAGGAACATGGAAACAGCAGCAACTATGGCTGCCAGAAGAGTCAGGGCCCTGGACTACTAGGCTCCAGACCCGAGTCCCAGCCATGCCTCTCAATCTGCTGACTTGGTACAATGACAAGTGATCACCTCCCCTGCTATAGATAATGGTGATTGGATATGGCTTTGTGTTGGCATGCGTGCTCACTGGCTTTGCAAATTGTTCAATCAGGTGCCCTGATAGCAACAAAAAAATGGCCCAATGCCTTCATATCACAATCGTATCCACACTATGCTTATGGGAGATGTCTGTGGTGATTCAGGCTCTGGCACCCTGTGAAGAGCAAGCCATATAACTTGGAAGCTGGACATGGGAGTCTGGGGCCCTATTGTCCCATGAAGGGGTAGGTGAAGTGGGTAGTGGGGCTTGGCAGGTACAAGTCTCAGATGCTGCTGTTACAATCCAACACTCTGGTTAAACCTGCCTGGCAAATCATCAGAAGATGGCTAAGTATTTGTTCCCTGACACCAGTGGAAAGCTCTGGATGGAGCACCATGCTCCTAACTTCAGCCTGGACCACTACCAACCATTATAGCCTCTTGGGGAGTAAATCCACCATTTAGCAAATGAACCAGAGACAGAAGATACATCCCTTTCAAAAATTAACACAAAAAGACACTGAATATTAGGAACATATAAGAAAGTAATTCATGTTGCTTTAGGAAACATGCATTTAAATATCAGCAAGACACAAAATGTTCGTATGATTGCCTTTCAAAAATAAACATGTGAAAATATTAATGTTTTACAAGAGTACAGAAAATCAGGAAATAGCATTTATTACTTAGGAAAAAACAAGTCTTCTTGCTGGTCTTAGAATCACAATATAATAAAGCATATGCATACCTACATATTTATCAGCTGGTATGAAAATTTATGTCCACATAAAAACCAGCATGATTCCTGGAATTGTGTCATTGTGGCTAATGAAAAATTATTCAATTATGTAATATCTTCTAAAAATCTGCCCCAGTTATTTTTTTATTTATACCAAGTGAACAATTTCATGTAATTCATCTATTCATATTTAGGAGAAATCTGACACTTCTCACTGACCCTCTCACACATCCATGCTTCTACCCTCCTCTTCCTTCCTTTCTTAATTTTTCTCTTACAGTAAGATACTTTTACCCTCTGCTAAGTTAAGAAGTCAACAAATAGTATGAAGAAGAAACCACTGTCCCTCAACAATGGAAACAAGGAATGTAAACATAATCAAATCTCAAAATGTCAATTTCACTCATAATTTTTCAATGATCTGTGGTAATTAACAGAGCACAAAAAATGTAATGTAGTTGTCCCTGTTTCAACAACAATAATGAGGGGAATACAAAGAAAGCAGAAAGTATGTTATATTCGCATAGAAATAACAGAAATTGCACATGAAGGATTGCAGACAATATACTAGGATCACTTATTATGTTTTATTGACATATGTGTTTTCAAGCTACCATCATGCTGTCCTGCACACTATGATTTTGCATTATATTTTTCCCCAGAAATACTTTAAGTTACACAAACTTCATGCATTTAATAAATGCAAATTTAGGAACATAGTGATTCTTCTTACCATACCCTCCTTCCCACATGCAATCCCAGGATCCTGTCTCCTCCCTTTCATATTCTCATTCTGATTTTTTACTAAGATTTATTTTCCTTTTTTAATTTTTAAAATTTTATTTAATTTATACAAGTTTCATGTACTCATATAGCTAGCTAGCTAGCTAGATAGATAGATAGATATATAACGGAACATAGTGACACTTCCCCAACGAACCCAATCTATTGTCAATTAACTTTATACACATAAGATTTAAGAGTCATAAAATTATGTAATATCTTTCAACATTTCTCAATTCAATAGATTTTTGAAAAAGATCCAACAGAAAAAAATTATGAGAATAATGATAAATAAAAATAAATAAACAATAACAATAAAAACCACAAGTTTTGGTTGCATGGCTTTTCTCTGTTGCTTGGTACCTCATATTTTAAAGAGGCTTTGGAAAATAGATTTAATTCTGTTAGACATCTATATCACATAACTAACTGTGAATTGCAATAAAGGTGTAGGACAATGAAATTGAAATCCCTTAAGGACTGTATACAAAATAAATTAATAAATTCTTCTAATAATGGAGGGCATTGTGATATATAGCAGGGAAGGCTGTTTCCTGGGATGCCAGGGTCAATATGTTTTCTGGTTTGGGTCCAGCTGTTCCACTACCAATCTAACTCCTTGATAATGCACCTGGGCATGCAGTGGAAGATGGCCCAATACTTGGAGCCCCTGTCACCTGCCCAAATGGGAGACTTAGATGAAGCTCGTTCCTCCTGCTTTGAACTGACCTGAACCTAGCCATTTTGGCTTTTTGGAGAGTGAATCAGAAGATGTAAATTCTCTTTATTTTTCTGTCTCTTTCTCACTCTACCTTTCATCTCAAATACATAATCTTTTCAAAAAAGGACTAATGTGAACATGTATAATCTCAGTTAATTATTTGTTCAGATTCATCCATTTAGGTTTCCAAATTACAGTCAAAAATGCTTATGTAAGAACATCTACTTAAAATTTCATTATTTTAAAAAAAGTGATTGAAAAAAGGATCAACTTTATTAATCAAATATCAATATGATTAAATGTTATTCTAATTGGAAAAGGCCTCCTAAAAAGGAAAATTAATTTGAGATCATTTCAAAAGTGTTTGACTCACATATATCACTATAAACCAAAATCATGTATATTATTTGAAAACTTATATTTGTAGTGCAAAACCTTAAGGAGAAACGTCCATCCTTATGAATTGAAAGGATTTAAAGGGCAAATGAATTTAGTAGGCAAACACACACACAACACCATTGTGATTCATAAGAAATAATATACCTTCCTGAGTGCATAACTCAGTACCACCAATGGCTGAAGCTTTGAGGAAAACATTAGAGTTTTATAGAATTCTTAGAGGTCTAGTTCATAAAACAAGCCAAAGTCATATTAGCAGAATTTTATAAATGTAAAGCAGTCATGTACTGAGTACTTACAATGTATGACTTCCATTTTTCTCAGGACGTGCCTTGTGTTTCATAGCAGTAATTCACTGAGTCTCCATAAAATACCTACAAGTGAAGCAATTGATATAATGTTTGAGTTTTGCCAGATTACATCCAACAGTATCATATGGGCAGGGGCTTTATGGAGATAACTGTGGAAAACGGTATCACTTACCATGTGAGGAACATTTTAGATCACATTATGAAAGATGTTCATGATGATTAACATAGGGTCAGTATTGTGGCTTAGAAGGATAAGCCACTACTTTGGATACCAGCTATCCCATATTGCTGAGTGCCAAGAGGAGTCCCACCTCTGCTTATGATCCAGATTCTTGCTAATGTGCCCACTGGGTGCCAGTAGGTGATGACTGAAATACATGAGTGGATAGATGGGATTTCTTGTTCTTGAGATCAGCCTCACCCAGCTCTGGCTGTTGAAGGCATTTGAAGAATGAGCAGATAGAATCAATCTCTCTCTCTCTCTCTCTCTCTCTGTCCCCCCTTTCCCCTTGCTCTAACTTTCAAATAAATAAATCATGTGGAGAATTTTCTTTTTTTAAAGATTTATTTGAAAATCAGAGTTACCCAGAGCAAGAAGTAGAGACATAGAGAGGGGGAGAGGTCATCCATCTGCTAGTTCATTACCCAGTTGGCCACAATGGCCAATGACATACTGGTGACTTCTTTCACAGTCACAAGCTTAACCCTCCACCAAATAAAGAATTCAACAAGTGATAAGTAGCAAAAACTGCTCTTCCACAGTATAGTTAAGTGCAAAAAACAAATATCAAAATGTTAATTTTACTCATATATATTACATATTTGTGCTCTTTATATTAATTACCATAAATTATGTAAAATGTGATATTTTTTCTTTGATAGTGTCTTATTTCACTAAGAATAATGCTTTCTTGTTGCACCCATTTTGTTGCAAAAGACAGGATTTTGTTCTTTTTTTATGTCTAATTGCCATCTCATAGTGTACATATACCTTTTCTTTATTCAGTCATCAGTTGCTGCACATCTGGGTTGATTCCACGTCTTAGCTATTGTAAGATGGGCTTTAGTGAACTTAGGGCTGTGGATAATTTTTTCACATACTGATTTCATTTCATTTGGGTAAATTCCCTGGAGTGGCATAGCTAGGTCATATAGTAGATTCATTTTCAGATTTTTGATGACTCTTCATGCCATCTTTCATAATGGTTGTACTAGTTTACATTCCTACATACAGTGTATAAGTATAACTTTTCCACCATATCCTCACCAATTTTTGTTATGTATTGTTTTTGTTTTTTGAATGGATGATAACCAACTTTTTTTTCAAGAATTTCAAATATCTTTATTGTTCAGTGTTTCATCAGTGAATTTTAATAGTGTTCATCATTGAAAAGAAAATTTTTTTCTCTATTTTTATTTATACATATATATGTATATGTATATATATATATATATATATATATATATATATATATATATATTTAGTGAATATAAATTTCCAAAGTACAGCTTATGGATTACAAAGGCTTCTCCCAACACAACCTTCCCCAAACCACAACCCTCCCCTTTCCTCCTCGCTCTCCCCTTCCATTCCCAACAAGATTCATTTTCAATTCTCTTTATATACAGAAAATCAGTTTAGTATATATAAAGATTTCAACAGTTTGCCTTCACATAGCAACACAAAGTGAAAATACTGTTGGAGTACTAGTTATAGCATCAAATAACAGTGTACATCACATTAATGACAGAGATCCTGCATGATATTTTTTAAAAAATTGATTAATTATCTATGTAATTTCCAATTTAACACCAAGGGTTTTTTTTTTTCATTTTCAATTATCTTTATATACAGAAGATTGCTTTAATATATACTAAGTAAAGATTTCATCAGTTTGCACCCACAGAAACACAAAGTGTAAAAATACTGTTTCAGTACTAGCTATATCATTACTTCACCTTCAACAACCAATTGAGGACAGATCCCACATGGGACGTAAGTACACAGTGACTCCTGATGTTGATTTAACAATTTAACACTCTTGTTTATGGCATCAGTAATCTCGCTAGGCTCTAGCCATGACTTGCCGAGGCTATGGAAGCCTTTAGGGTTCGCCGACTTCGATCTTATTCCAACAACACCATAGTCAAAGTGGAAGTTCTCTCCTCCCTTCAGAGAAAGGTACCTCCTACCTTGATGGCCCCGTTCTTTTCACTGGGATCACACTCACTGAGATCCTTCATTTAGGTCTTCTTATTCTTCTTCATCTTTTTTTTTCCCATCGTGTCTTGGCTTTCCATGCCTAAAATACTCTCATAAGCTCTTCAGCAGGATCTAAATGCCTTAAGGGCTGATTCTGAGGCCAGAGTGCTATTTAGGACATCTGTCATTCTATGAGTCTGCTATGTCTCCCCCTTCCCATGTTGGATCCTTCTCTCCCTTTTTTATGTTAGTATTAGCAGACATTAATCTTGTTTGTGTGATCCGTTTGACTCTTAGATCTATCAGTGTGATCAGTTGTGAACTGAAATTGATCACTTGGACTAGTGAGATGGTATTGGTACATGCCAACTTGATGGGATTGTATTGGAATCCCCTGGCACTTTTCTAACTCCATCATTTGGGGCAAATCCAACTGAGCATGCCCCCTATTGTACATCTCCTCCCTCTCTTTTTCTCATTCTTATATTTAACCGGGATCACTTTTCAGTTAAGATTTAGACACCTCAGAATAATTGTGTGTTAATTACAGAGTTTACAAAAAAATACTAAAATGGATAAAGTGTTACATTGTACATCAGCAGTCAGCACCATAGCTGATCAAGTCACTATTTCTCATAGTGTCCATTACACTTCCTCAGGTTACCCTTTGGTGCTCAGTTAGTTGTCTCCGATCAGGGAAAACGAATGATATTTGTTTCTTTGGGACTGGCTTAATTCACTTAGCATGATGCTTTCCAGATTGCTCCATCTTGTTGCAAATGACTGGGTTTCATTGTTTTTGACTGCTGTATAGTATTCCATAGAGTACATGTCCCATAGTTTCTTTATCCAGTCTACTGTTGATGGGCATTTGGGTTGGTTCCCAGTCTTAGCTATTGTGAATTGAGCTGCAATAAACATTAATGTGCAGATGGCTTTTTTGTTTGCCGATTTAATTTCTTTTGGGTAAATTCCAAAGAGTGGGATGGCTGGGTTGTATGGTAGGGTTATGTTCAGGTTTATGAGGAATCTCCAGACAGACTTCCATAGTGGCTTAACCAGTTTGCATTCCCACCAACAGTGGGTTAGTGTCCCTTTTTCCCCACATCCTCTCCAGCATCTGTTGTTGGTTGATTTCTGAATGTGAGCCATTCTCACCAGGGTGAGGTGAAACCTCATTGTGGTTTTGATTTGCATTTCTCTGATTGCTAGTGATCTTGAACATTTTTTCATGTGTCTGTTGGCCATTTGGATTTCCTCTTTGGAAAGATGTCTGTTGAGGTCCTTGGCCCATCTCTTAAGTGGGTTATTTGTTCTGTTGTTGTGGATTTTCTTGATTTCTTTGTAGATTCTGGTTATCAACCCTTTATCTGTAGTATAGTTCGCAAATATTTTTCCCATTCTGTCGGTTGCCTCTTCACTTTCCTGACTGTTTCTTTTGAAGTACAAAAACTTCTCAGTTTGATGCAATTCCAATAGTTAATTTTGGCTTTGACTGCCTGTGTGTCTGGGGTCTTTTCCAAGAAGTCTTTACCTGTGCCTATATCTTGCAGGGTTTCTCCAATGCTCTCTAATAATTTGATGGTGTCTGGTCATAGATTTAAGTTTTTGATCCATGTTGAGTGAATTTTTGTGTAAGGTGAAAGGGATCTTGCTTCATGATTCTGCACGTGGAAATCCAGTTTCCCAGCACCATTTATTGAATAGTCTGTCCTTACTTCAGGGATTGGTTTTGGCTCCTTGATGAAATATGAGTTGACTGTAGATGTTTGGGTTGATTTCTGGTATTTCTATTCTGTTCCATTGGTCTATCCATCTGTTTATGTACCAGTACCTTACTGTTTTGATAACAACTGCCCTGCAGTATGTCCTGAAATCTGGTATTGTGATGCCTCCAGCTTTGTTTTTGTTGTACAAGATTGCTTTGGCTATTCGAGGTCTTCTGTGTCTCCATATGAATTTCAGCATCATTTTTTCCAGATCTGAGAAGAATGCCTTTGGTATTTTGATTGGTATTGCATTGAATGTATAAATTGCTTTTGGGAGAATGGACATTTTGATGATATTGATTCTTCCAATCCATGAGCATGGAAGATTCCTCCATTTTTTGGTATCCTCTTCTATTTCTTTCTCTAAGGTTTTGTACTTTTCATCGTAGAGATCTTTAATGTCCTTGGTTAAGTTTATTCCAAGGTATTTGTTTCTGTAGCTATTGAGAATGGGATTGAACTTAGAAGTTCTTCCTCAGCCGTGGCATTGCCTGTGTATAGAAAGGCTGTTGATTTTTGTGCATTGATTTTATATCCTGCTACTTTGCCATATTCTTCGATGAGTTCCAATAGTCTCTTAGTAGAGTTATTTGGGTCCCCTAAATAAAGAATCATATTGTCTGCCAAGAGGGATAGTTTGAGTTCTTCCTTCCCAATTTGTATCCCTTTAATTTCTTTTTCTTGCCTAATAGCTCTGGCTAAGACTTCCAGAACTATATTGAAGAGCAGTGGTGAGAGTGGGCATCCCTGTCTGGTACCAGATCTCAGTGGAAATGCTTCCAACTTTTCCCCGTTCAATTGGATACTGGCCGTAGGTGTTTCATAAATTGCTTTGATTGTATTGAGGAATGTTCCTTTTATACCCATTTTGCTTTGGGTTTTCATCATGAAAGGGTGTTGTATTTTATCAAATGCTTTCTCTGCGTCTATTGAGAAAATCATATGGTTTTTCTTCTGCAGTTTGTTAATGTGGTGTATCACGTTGATTGTTTTGCGAACATTGAACCATCCCTGCATACCAGGGATAAATCCCACTTGGTCTGGGTGGATGATCTTTCTAATGTGATGTTGCATTCTATTGGCCAGAATTTTATTGAGGTTTTTGGCATCTATGTTCATCAGGGATATTGGTCTGTAATTCTCTTTCAATGCTGCATCTTTTTCTGGCTTAGGAATTAAGGTGATGCTGGCTTCATAGAAAGAATTTGGGCGGATTCCCTCTTTTTCGATTGTTTTGAATAGTTTGAGAAGAATTGGAGTTAGTTCTTCTCTAAATGTCTGGTAGAACTCAGCAGTGAATCCATCTGGTCCTGGGCTTTTCTTTGTTGGGAGGGCCTTTATTACTGTTTCAATTTCTGTGTCAGTTATGGGTCTGTTTAGGTTTTCTATGTCTTCCTGGTTCAATTTAGGTAGGTTGTATGTGTCCAAGAATCTGTCCATTCCTGATAGATTTCCCTGTTTGCTGGCATACAAGTCCTTGTAGTAATTTCTGATGATTCTTTTTATTTCTGTGGTGTCTCTTGTTACGTTTCCATTTTCATCTCTGATTATATTGATTTTGGTCTTTTCTCTTCTGTTTTTAGTGAGTTGGGCCAATGGGGTGTCAATTTTGTTTATTTTTTTCCAAAAACCAGCTCCTCGTTAGGTTGATTTTTTGTAATTTTTTTTTTTGGATTCACTCCTGTTGCTTTCTTCTCTGATTTTGATTATTTCTCTTCTCCTACTAGCTTTGGGTCTGGTTTGCTGCTGATTTTCTAGATCCTTGAGATGACTTGAAAGTTCATCTATTTGGTGCCTTTCCAATGTCTTGATGTAGGCACCTATTGATATAAACTTTCCTCTTAACACTGCTTTTGCTGTATCCCATAGGTTTTGGTATGTTGTGCTTTTATCCTCATTTACTTCCAGAAAATTTTTGATTTCTCTTTTAATTCTTCTATGACCCATTGTTCATTCAGGAGCATGTTGTTCAGTCTCCATGTGTTTGCACATGCTCTAGGTATTCCAGAGTTGCTAATTTCCAACTTCATTCCTTTATGGTCTGAGAAGCTGCATGGTATGATTCTAATTCTTTTGAATTTGCTGAGACTTGCTTTATGGCCTAGTATGTGGTCAATCCTAGAAAAGGTTCCATGTACTGCTGAGAAGAATCTAAAGTCTTTAGATGTAGGATGAAATGTTCTGTAGATATCTGTTAGGTCCATTTGAGCTATAGTGTCGTTTAAATCTACTGTCTCCTTGTTGATCTTCTGTCCTGATGATCTGTCTATCTCTGCAAGTGGAGTATTGAAATTCCCCAGTTCTATTGTATTGGGGTCTAAGTCTCCCTTTAAGTCCCTTAATAAGTCTTTTAAATAAACCGTTGCCCTGTAATTAGGTGCATATACATTGATAATCGTTATATCTTCCTGTTTAATGGATCCCTTAATCATTATATAATGCCCCTCTTTTTCTCTCCTAATAGTTTTTGTGGTAAAATTTATGTTATCTGATATTAAGATGGCTACGCCTACTCTTTTTGCATTTCTTTTGGCATGTTATATCTTTTTCCAGCCTTTCACTTTCAGTCTGTGTGCATCTTTGTTAGAAAGATGTGTTTCTTGCAAGCAGCAGATAGATGGGTTTTATTCCTTAACCCAATCAGACAATCAGTGTCTTTTAACTGGATTGTTCAGGCGTTTAACGTTTAATGTGACTATCGATAAGTAGTAACTTTGCCCTATAAAATTTGGGTTTCCTGTGATCTTTTGCTGTGAGGTTTCCTTCCTTTACCTTCTTTCATATTGGTGACCGTGTGTCTGTGTTTCTGCGTGTATCACACCTTTAAGCATCTTTTGCAGGGTAGGACGAGTGGCAACAAATTCTTCCAATTTCTGTTTGCTGTGAAAGGTCTTTATTTCACCTTCATTCACAAATGAGAGCTTTGCAGGATATAATATTCTGGGTTGGCAGTTTTTCTCTCTTAGTACCTGGGCTATATCTCGCCATTCCCTCCTCGCTTGTAAGGTTTCTGATGAGAAGTCAGCTGTGAGTCTAATTGGGGATCCTTTGAGAGTGGTCTGATGTTTCTCTCTTGTGCATTTTAAAATCATTTCTTTATTTTTCACTGTGTTGAGTTTAATTATGATGTGTCATGGTGAGGATCTCTTTTGGTCATGTTTATTAGGGGTTCTATAAGCTTCCTGTACTAAGATGTCTCTGTCCTTCTCCAAACCTGGGAAATTTTCTGCTAGTATCTCACTGAAAATGCCTTCTAATCCTTTCTCCCTCTCCATGCCTTCAGGAACTCCTAGAACCCGAATGTTGGGTTTTTTAATAGTATCCTGTAGATTCCCGACAATATTTTTTAGATTTCTAATTTCCTCTTCTTTTCTTTGGTTTGCCTGTTTCCTTTCCTGTTCTCTGTCTTCTAAGTCCGATATTCTCTCTTCTGCTTCACCCATTCTGTTGTTAAGGCTCTCTAATGTGTTTGTCATTTGATCTATTGAATTCTTCATTTCAGTATGGTTTCTCGTCACTATCACAGTTTCTTGTTCCACTAGTTGTTTCATTTCATTTTGATTCTTCCTTAATATTTCATTTTCGTGTGAGAGATTTTCTATCTTGTCCATTAAGGATTTCTGTAGTTCAAGAATTTGTTTTTGAGAGCTTCTTAATGACCTTATCAATTTTTTGAGATCTGCTTCTTGCATTTCCTCTATCTCATCATCTTCATAATCTTGAATTGAGGTGTCTTTTTCATTTGGGGGCATTATAGTGTCTTCCTTGCTCTTGTTTCCTTGTTTCTATGTTTGTTATCTTGGAGGTGTGGCCAAAGAGCTGTGTTTGGTTCTTCAGTGTTGCCTAGGCTAAGGAGTTTGTTTTACTTATGTAAAGTGGTCCCTGCTCTTTGTCTTTCTGGGGTTTGTAAGGAGAGTGCAGAGAGAGGCTAGTGTCCCAGCTGGACCCTCCCCCCTTTTTTTTTCTTCCAGTCAGCCTGGTGTAGTTCCCCCTCCTTCCCGCATGAATTCGGACCAAGGTCTAACCTTCGCGGCCAATGTCTCAGGTTACCTTTCCTTCCATCGCCGGATCTCAAATTCTGTGGGTGGGCTTCTGTAGCTGGGCTCGCTGTTTTGCCAACTCTTGTGGCCCCCGTGTCCATGGCGTGGCTCAGTTTTGGTCGGGGCGGCGCGGTGCGGCATGGCTGGGTGCTGCTAGGTGCGGCTCAGCGTGGCTCTGTGCGGCTCAGCAGGGCTCGGCGCGGCTCGGCTCAGCAGTGGGCCTCCTTGCTCTCCTCGTAGGTCCTCCATGTCACATCCACTAGATCCGGAATAGTTTCCTCTACAGTTTTTTCCTCTGAGTCTCTTCTTAAGGGTACAGTAACTCCACCCCTGTTAAAATTTCTTTTCCCCAACTGTTGTGTGCGCCCTCACTCCTCTGCCATCTTGGCTCCACCCTGGATGATAACCAACTTTATTATTTGTTTGTTTTTGAGTGAATAATAGTCACTTTAACTGAGGTAAGGTGAAACTTATTATGGTTTTTCTTTGCATTTCTGTGATGGCTAGTAATCATGAGCATTTTTCATGTGCCTGTTGGCCACTAGAATTTCATCTTTGAAAAATGCCTGTTCATGTCATTTTCCCATTTCTTTACTGGATTGTTTGCTTTATTGTTGTAGAATTTCTTGAACAATTTATTGTTTCTGGAAATTAATCCTTTATCATGTACATAGTTTGCAAATATTTTCTCCCATTTTGTCAGCTGCCTCTTCAATTTGTTGAGTGTTTCCTTTGCAGTCTAGAAGCTACTTAGCTTGATGTAATCCTATTTGTCTTTTTTAACTTCTATTGCCAAGGCTTCTGTGATGTTTCCTAAAATGTCTTTCCATATGCCAATGTACATTTTTCTTGATGTTTACCTCTAGTAATTTGATAGTATCAGGACATATATTTAGAACCTTGATATATTTAGAGAAGACTTTTCTATAACCTGTATGGTAGGAATCCTGTTTCATAACTCTGCATGTGAAGATCCAAATTTCCTGTATCATTTTGAAGACTGTTCTTTCTTCAGGGATTAATTTTAGCTCATTAGTCAAAGATTAATTGGTTGTAATGTGCAAATTAATTTGCAGATTTTTATTCATTTACAATGGTCAACATGTCAATTTTTATGCAAATACTATGCTGTTTTGAGTATAAATATCATATAGTATGTCAAAATCTACCATGATGATGCTTCTGGTGCTGTTTTTGTTAAGATTGTGTAAGTTTTTTAGGGTCTCTTATGTTTCCATATGATTTTTAGCAGTGTTTTATCAAGATCCCAGAAGAATGTCATTATTATCTTGATTGCGATTATATTGAATCTGTAACATGCTTTGGGTAGTGTGCACATTTTGATGATACTTATTTTCCTAATCCACAAAAATGGAAGGTCTTTACAACCTTGCCTGTCCTATTCATTTCTTTAATGTTTTGTAATTTTCATTGTAGTGATCTTTAGCATCCTTGCCTAAATTTATTCCAAGGAGTTTAAATATTTTAAGCTATTTAAATGGTACTGATATTACAACATTTTTTTCAGCCATGGCATCTTCTATGTTTGCAAAGGCAACTGATTTTTGTGTGTTGTTTTTTATATCCTGAAACTTTGTTAACAAACTCTAAAATGAATTCCAATAGTATTTTTTTAAAGATTTACTTACTTATTTGAAAGTCAGAGTTACACAGAGAGAGGAGAGGCAGAGAGAGAGAGCAAGAGAGAGAGGTCTTCTAAATGCTGGTTCACTACTCAATTGGCCACAACAGCAGGTGCTGTGTTGATCTGAAGCCAGGAGCCAGGAGCTTTATCCAGGTCTGCTATGTGGGTGCAGGGGCCCAAGGACTTGGGTCATCTTCCACTACTTTCCCAGGCCACAGCAGAGAGCTGAATCAGAAGTAGAGCAGCTCAGTCTTGAACCAGCACCCATATGGGATGCTGGCACATCAGGCCAGGGTGTTAACCCTCTGCATCGCAGCACTGGCCCCAACAATAATACCTTATTGGAGTCTTGCTTTCCCTAGTTATAGAATCATGTCATCCACCAACAGGGATAGTGACTTCCTCCTTTCCAATTTGTATTTCTTGATTTGTTTTCTTGCTTAATGGTTCTGGATAAATCTTCTAGAACAATATTTAATAGCAATTGTGAGAGAGGCCATCATTGCCTGGTTCCTGATTTTAGTGCAAATGATTCCAATTATTACAATTTAAATATGTTCTGTTTGTGATTTTTTTCATATATTGTGTTGATTGAATTAATGAATGCTCCTTCTATACAAAAGTTGCTTAAGGTTTTTATCAAGAAAGAATGCTGTTTTATCAAATGTTTTCTCTTCATCTATTGAGGTAAAATAATATTGTTTAATAAAATTAACAATATGTATCACATTCATTGGGTTTTATATGTTGAACAATCTGTATATCAGTAATGAGTTATACTCAGTCTGGGTGAATAAACTGTGTGGTGTGTTGTTGGATTCCATTAGCTTGTATTTTCTTGAGGATTTTTTCACACATGTTCATCATCTTTGTTGTATCATTTTCTGATTTTTGAATTAAGGTAGCATTGGTCAAATCAATGCAGGCAAGTGAATTTTATGAACTAACTTTGGTAAACGATCAAATTCATAGATAACAATATTTTAAATTTTTGTCTAGGCTATGTTTCTCATAAATAAGGTAAGCTGAAAACTATGCCTCTGTCAGAATATAATATGTTGTCACAATGTAATATGTTGAATTATTACACATAGGCTTTAAAGCTTCAATTCTTAGAACACAAAATTTAACTGTAAATGTCTCATTTCATTTTTAAATCATTCATAATATATGCTCAACCTCAATATTTAAGTTTGCTATGCTTCTCATCAATGTACGGCCATGTTCTGGTCCAGTTAATGGCATCAGAACCCCTACAATATGACCAACTTTTTAAAGATTTTATTTATTTATTTATTTGAGATATAGAGTTACAGAGAAATGGGGAGAGACACAAAGAAAAATCTTTCATCCACTGGTTTACTCCCCAGATGGTCACAATTGGCAAAGCTGAGCCAAACTAAAGCCAGTATCCAGGAGCTTCTTCTGGATCTCCTATGCAGGTGCAAGGACCCAAGAACTTCAGCCAGCTTCTACTGCCTTCCCTCACCTTAGCAGAGAGCCAGATTGGAAAAGGAGTAGCTTGGATTAGACCTGAGGCTTATATGCAATGCCAGAGCAGTAGGCAGAGGCTTAACTCAGTATACCAAAGTGCCAGCCCAAATGTGATGTAATTTTAAAGCCAATTCTTAGAGAGGAAGCAGAGACAGCATAAATAACAGAACGAATCTTGTTGTTAAAAATGTTAGGTGTCGGCACTGTGGAGTAGTGTATAAAGCTGCCACCCGCAGTGCTGGCATCCCTTATGGGTGTCAATTCAGCTGCTCCAATTCTGATCCATCTCTCTGCTATGCCCTGGGAAAGCAGTAGAAGATGGCCTAAGTCCTTGGGACCCTATACCTGCATGAGAAGATGCAAAGGAAGCTCCTGGTTCCTGGATAGGTGCAGACCTAGCTGTTGCAACCAATTGGGGACTTAACCAGTGGATGGAAGACATCTCTCTCTCTTTTTGCATCTCCACCTCTCTCTGTAACTCTGAATTTCAAATAAATAAATAAATCTTGAAAAATTGAGCTTGAGAGCATATATATCTTTTCCAGAAAAAAATAAAGAAAACTCTATAGATTATAGAATTTTGGATCTTCAAGTATGTCTGAGTACAGATTTTCACCTGCTGTTAGATAAGTCTGAAACAAGAATTTCACAGATCCCACAACATGAAGAAAGAAAAACAAAAGAATATATTTTGATGTCTTTACCATTGTTTTCTGATTATTGTTGAAAGATGTTTCACTCATCTTCTTTATTTTTGATAAAAATCAGAAGAACCATAAATCTTTAGTGACAGACATTTCTATTCAGCAACAAATTATATTTTTAAAATAGTAATCATTGCAGATAATCAGAGAAATCTTATTATGGACAATTAGGTATAGAAAACATGCAGGAGAAGATACAAAACTATAGATACATGTATTTTGAAAATCAACCTATCTATTTATCTATCTATCTATCTATCTATCTATCAAATTATCTTTCTATTTTGGGAGGGTGCCAAACCCCTTTGATGGCCAGGGCTAGGCCATTCCAAAGCCAGGACCACAGAATTCACTAAGGATTCCATTTGGTTGGAGGAGATCCAAGCATTTGAGTCATCACCAGCTACCTCCTAGAATGCACACCACCAGTAAGCTGGAATCAGAAGTGGAGCTGACTCAAGAAACCATGTTCTCATATGGGAGGTGGGTATTCTAAGTGATGTCTTAACCACTAGGCCAAATTCTCACCTCTTCTGCCTACTGAAAATATGCCTGACTGAACAACTGCCTATTTTTTTATATTTATTTTACAGGTAGAGTTATAGACAGAGAGAGAGAGAAAGAAAGGTCTTCGTTCCATTGGTTCACTCCCCAAATGGCTGCCATGGCCAGCGCTCCGATGATCCAAAGCCAGGAGCAAGGAGCTTCTTCCTGGTCTCCCATGAGGGTGCAGGGGCACAAGCACTTGGGCCATCTTCCACCACCCTCCTGGGCCACAGTAGAGAACAGGGCTGGAAGAGGAGCAACTGGGACTAGAACCTGGTGCCCATATGGAATGTCAGTGCTGCAGGCGGACAATTGACCAAGTGAACACAGCGCCGGCCCAAAATGCCTAATTTTTTTATCATATATGAAGTACATTATTAAATAATTATATATATATGTCTTTGTAATTTTTGACTGAAAACATGTAACATGTTTTCATGTGTAATCCCTAATCTAGAATATTATGGGAGTCTTTTATTTTTCATTTGTATAAAACATTTTTAGAAATAGTTGCTGTTCCATAGCAAAACTAATAAATTCCATTCAGCATAATCTGTAGAATTCAAATTACATAAACTTCAAGCAACACCTATATTTCCTTTTTTAAGGAATTATTTATTTATTTGAAAGAGTTACACAGAGACAGAGAGGTTTTCCATCCAATGGTTCACTCCCCAGTTGGCCACAATGGCTGGAACTGTGTCAATATGAAGCAAGGAGGCAGGAGCTTCTTCCGGATCTCCTCTGTGGGTGCAAGGGCCCAAGGACTTGGACCATCTTCTACTGCTTTCCCAAGTCACAGCAGAGAGCTGGATCGAAGTGGAGTAGCCAGGTTTCCAACCGGTGCCCATATGGGATGCTGGCACTTCAAGTCAGGGTATTAACCCCCTGCACCACAACGCCGGCCCCACAACACATATATTTCTTAAAGTCATAATCAAAACTTTGTAATAATACCCATGCCATTTAGGAAAATAATTCTTCATAAATAGCAATCATATAAAATTGAAAAGCAAAAATAAAATTACATATCTTTAAAAAACAAGAGTACTTATTTCTATTAAAAAGAAATTATGGAGTGAGCATTTGACACAACAGTTAAGATGCTGCTTCAGACCCTTATATCCCATTTCAGAGTGCCTGGATTGGATTCCTGGTTCCATTCCTGACTCCAGCTTCCTGATAATGCATTCCTTGTAAAGCAACATGTGGTAGTCAAAGTAGTTGAGGCACTGGCACTCATGAGGGACACTTGGCTCCTATTATGGCCCAGTCCAGTCCTGATTGCTTGTCGTTGGTGATGTGAAACACTAGATGGCAGCACATGGTGTCTCTCTGTTTCTCTGCCTTTTGAAAAAATAAAAAAATAATAATAAAACGAATTAACTATGACCCCAATTAATAATGCATTGAAATCTTAGTCATAATTATCTTATTGGAAAATAAAATAAGAAAGACTAAAGATAAGAAATATGTTATTAACCAGAAGAATAAATATATTCTCTCATGCTCAGGAGATGATACAGAAAGAAAAAAACAAAGAGTGAAACATAACCAAAGAAAACTAAAAATTACTAAATTGGCAATGCAAATATACTGGTAGATACTGAATTACATGACTCTAATTTTACCAAAGAAAATCATGCACTGATGTGGAAATAATTCAAGAATAATTTCAAGATTTATATTTTCTGTTTTCCTTAGACTCAACATTATAATTTTCATAATCAAATAATGGTTTTATAAACAAAATACAAAAGGACACCATGAACTCGAACAAATCAGTAGAAATAAAATAAATTATTAAAGGACATGAAGTGTCAGTTCTCACAAGAAGACATAGAAATGATCAACAGGTAAATATAAAAATGTGCTTAACATCAATAGTCATTAGGAAAACACAAATTAAAACCACAAGGAGATATCTCACACCTGATAAAATGGCTATTTTCAAAACAAAAAAAAGAGAGAATGTTGGTTAAAATATGGAGAAAAAGGGAACCTGGTATCTCCCTTGCAAGAATGTAAAAAAACAGGTCTGTTATGGAAAACACTATGGAAGACCCAAAAGCATTAAAAATAGAGCCATCATATACTGTGGCAACAATATCTCTGGAATATATACAAAGCACATGAAATCAGAATGTCAAAGAGAGAGATTCACTGTGTTTTCATGGCAGCATTATTTACACAAACCATGTTATAATTGCAACCTAAATGTCCATCAGTGGATGTATGGATAAAGAAAATGTGATAACATGTACCTTAAAATGTTTGTTTGAAATGCAAATCAAGGAAAAGCTATTTTACTGCAAACATTTTTGAACCATGGGTAATTTCTCTAGAATTTTCTTTTCTTAAAAACTCTTTGAACATATGTGTGTGTGTATGTGTAAATTTCTTTGTACTTAAACATATTTTAATTCCATTTTCCATGAACTTTTTGAGGTGCACTTGTATTTAAATGATGGAATGCTTTCCAACTTTGATGGGGAGGTGGTTTCCTGCCCTGCAGAAACAGAAATTAAGCTATCAGATATTATGCCTAATTAAATAGCCAGGCACAGAAAGACAGCACTACATGATCTTTTTTTTTCCTTTTTTTATTAAACTTTTATTTAATGAATATAAATTTCCAAAGTATAGCTTATGGGTTACAATGGCTTCCCCCCTCCCATAACTTCCCTCCCGCCCGCAACCCTCCCCTTTCCTGCTCCCTTTCCCCTTCCATTCATGTAAAGATTCATTGTCAATTCTCTTTATATACAGAAGATCAGTTTAGTATATATTAGGTAAAGATTTCAACATTTTGCCCATATAGCAACGTAAAGTGAAAAAACTACCATTGGATTACTAATTATAGCATTAAATAGCAATGTGCAGCACATTAAAGACAGAGATCCTACATAATTTTTTTTCAAATTAATTAATTTTCTATGCCATTTCCATTTTAACACCAGGTTGTTTTTTTTTTTTTTCATTTCCAATTCTCTTTATATACAGAAGATCAATTCAGTATATAATTAGTAAAGACCTCATCAGTTTGTGCCCACACAGAAACACAAAGTATAAAAATACTGTTTCAGTACTAGTTATAGCACTACATGATCTAACTAATATATGGAATGAGAAAAGTGTAGTTACAAAAGCAGAGTACGATAATGGCTAGTTGGGGCTCATACATGGGAAATGGTGTGATAGTGAAAACACACTACTGTTTAGTTGGATAGGAGGATCTGTTATACAACAGGGTAACTCTAGTTAATGACAATGTAGTGTTGCTGAACTTTGCTAAGCAAGTAGATTTGGGTATTCATATGACACACAAATAAAATTCGAAATAAGAAAAAGAAACATTACATCCCAACAACTTGCTTTTTTTTGCAAAATCCAAATACCCACAGACTTACTTTTCTTCATAAATGCAATGTCTTATTTTGTTTTAGTTTATAGAAATATTGTTTTATTGTGGCAGAGAATAACTTCTGGAGAAGCCAAATGTAACAATTCTTTCTCCTCACCTGATATGGACTAAATGTTTCTCCAAATGATTACTCACGCCATAAACAAGAGTGTCAAATTGTTAAGTCAACAACAGGAGTCACTGTGTACTTACTTCTTATGTGGGATCTGTCCTTAATGTGTTATCCAATGTGAAGTAATGCTATAACTAGTACTGAAACAGTATTTTTACACTTTGTGTTTCTGTGTGGGTGCAAACTGATGAAATCTTTACTTAATATATACTGAATTGATCTTCTGTATATAAAGATAATTGAAAATGAATCTTGATGTGAATGGAATGGGAGAGGGAGTGGGAGATGGGAGGGGTGCGAGTGGGAGGAAAATTATGGGGGGAAAGCCATTGTAATCCATAAAATGTACTTTGGAAATTTATATTTACTAAATAAAAGAGTAATATTTCCTTTAAAAAGAGTGTCTCTCCAAATTTAATGTCTTGAAGCCTAACTCCCAGTATAATGATATTTGGACATAGATTTGTCGGGGAGGAAATTAGGGTGAGGTTGTCTTGAGCATGTGCCCTTCATGATGCGAGCTCAACTAGAAAAAGAAAAGTTCTAGACAGGCATGCCTGGAGGAGAGACATGTGAGGATACAGCATGTGTGGCTATCTGCAAGGCAGGAGCAGAGTCCTCACCAAGAGCAAAATTGGTGTCATGTTGGTCCTTGACTTTCCAGCCTCTAGAATTGTACGGTGTCCCCTAGTCTTTGATATTTTGTTATGGTTCTATAAACACATAGGCTACTAGCTTAGCAATACCTGATATTGGGTGGTAAGTTGTAAGGAGATTGTGGTGGATTAATGGGAAGGATTTATTCTCTGATAAACGAATGAGATACCAATAACTTAGGCTTTTTTTAAACTTGAGCTGATCATGAATAAATTATGTGCTTAAATGTAAGAGTGATTTAACACTAGAATACCAGCTATTTATATAACTAAACTATATTAACATTAACAAATAGAACAAGAAAAGCTTTTTGATCCTCTCAATAGATGGAATGAATGTATGATAAAAATAAATGTTAATTTCAATTTAAAAATAAGTTTTGAAAATTAAGAGCAGAATAAAACTGTTGTTCTCCAAATTATCCTTTGTATTCAAGACACTTTTAATCAAAACACCAAAAGGTAACTCATGGAACTTTCATATTCTCCAAAAATCTTTAGATGATAGGAGAACAAGAGGTCAAAGATGCTGTAAACTGGGACAACTCATCTTTGCAAACTTAAAATTTGTAAAATTATAAGAACACAGTGGGATATAAGTACAGAAACAATTAGACTAATGGATTCCTCTGCTATTAATTATGAATGTACTGGATCAGAGCTTTCTGCTAGTGTACCTGGTAAGGCAGCAAATAATAGCTGAAGTGCTTGAGCCCCACATTTTGAGAGTGAACCAGTAGACAGAAACTCTCACTTCTTTTCATCTTCTACTTTCTCTTCTGCTTCTCTTCTCATCCAGCTTCCCTTCCTTCCTTCCTTCCTTCCTTCCTTCCTTCCTTTTTTCTTTCTTTCCTTCCCTTTTTCTTTCCTTCCTTCCTTCCTTCCTTCCTTCCTTCCTTCCTTCCTTCTTTCCTACCTCTTTCTCTTCACTCCCTCATCCACACCCCCATCTCCCCTCCCCCTTAAATTCATTTGTTTAAACCTTTGTCAAAATAGCTTTTAAAATGGTACTGGATTGGTGCCTTCTCATAGGAGAATATTTAAATTAAAGCTTCACTTCTCATCTTTAAAAATTAGCAAGAGCATATGTGAACATTATAAGAATCAAATATCAGAGAAAATAGGATATCAGGATCAACCGATTATTTCTGAACTAAACAAAAAAATTGTAAATGTGGAATTTGATAAATATATATACCTAAAGTTAAATTTAAAATTTATGTGCATTAAAAATATAAAGACAGACTATGAGAATATATGTGCATATGTATAGACAAAATTCTGATATATCTATATCTTGAGTATACATCCATATATCAATAAGAAAATTATGGAAAAACTAATAAAAATATGAGTCTATTTCTGCTACAGAGGAAGTATCTATATAATTAAAACCTATGAAGGCAATATAACTAGTCATCAAGTCATCAAAGAGTTGAAAATTAAAACAAGGTATCATTTGATATCCTTCAGATAGTCACAATTGTTGGTCTCAACAACAAAATCATAATTTAGGAAATGAGAACAAAAGTTGCTAGTAACAATATAGATATATACATATAGCTGAGGCATTAATTTGGCAAACATTAAAATTGCAGCTATATCTTGGCATTCAGGAATTCTAAATCTGATGTACTTTGGCCTACATACACACAGAATGACTTACAAGGATGTTATTACAGTGCATGTAGAAATCTCAGAGCCCTTAATTAAGAAACTGATTTATTCCTACAATGGAATACAATATAGCAGGTAAACAGCTTTTTATTACAGATTCATTCATTTATTTGTAAGTTATAATTACAGAGAGAGAGAGAGAGAGAGAGAGAGAGGCAGAGGCTAGAAGAGTAGTCCTCCATCCACTGGTTCACTCCCAAATGGCCTCAATGGCCAAGGCTGGGCCAGGCTTAAGTCAATAGCCAGGAGTTTATGCTGGGTCTTTCACAAGCATGGAAGAACTCAGACCATTTCTGATGCTCTCTCCATACATCAGCAAGGAGCTGTATCAGAAGTAGAGGAGCCAGGACTCACACCAGACTGAGGATTGCCCTGCCATGCCACAGTACAGACTCTAGTAAATAGCTTTTCTACAGTGATTCTGCTTCAACAGGACACATATTCCAGGAGAATCACTGTTCTATCTATGGCTGTTGAGAAATAACAAAGCATGTGGGAAAATTACAGAGAAAAATTGTAAGAAGCCCCCAAATTTGTGCAACTTTATGACTAGAGCTGTAATAACTATTACAACAAACATTAACATAATGTTATACAATTAACATTAACAGATGAGAGGTAAATTATTAAACTACTGAGCTTTAGTGAAAAGTTGCTTGAGGAAATGCAGAGCTGTATCTTTATAAATATTAATGAAAAGTAGTTCTATAAAGATGTGGGACCTGGCTAATATATCCTTCCTACTCAGCACATCTGGGACTGTGATTTTGTAAGTGCTTGTTTTCATATAGATTGTTGATTATAGATTAAAAACCTAGGAACCACTATTAAAAACAATTGACATCAGGATTTGAAAAAATACCATTTAATATGTAAGTATTTGGAAAATAATTTTGAATCCTTAATATCATTTCAAATTCACACAAATTTCTGCTTATATATACCATATGATGAAACCCATTTCTTCTCTAGTTTGAATTTTTTA
The DNA here is from genome assembly GCF_033115175.1 of Lepus europaeus. Taxonomy (NCBI): domain Eukaryota; kingdom Metazoa; phylum Chordata; class Mammalia; order Lagomorpha; family Leporidae; genus Lepus; species Lepus europaeus. The sequence continues at coordinate 95,822,597 of NC_084850.1, read as the reverse complement.
CCACTATTAGCACTCTCAAAAGAAATATTGGGAGCCCCTGTGTCCTGTGTAAGTTACACATGCTTGTGTAGTAAAGCATTGGAATGGTGACTAACCTAAATAAATAACTGTAGTTTGACCTGCAAGTCAAGATTCCCTGGTCTTAGCTATTGTGAACTGAGCTGCAATACACATTAAGGTGCAGACAGCTTTTTTGTTTGCCAATTTAATTTCCTTTGGGTAAATTCCAAGGAGTGGGTTGGCTGGGTTGTATGGTAGGGTTATGTTCAGGTTTCTGAGGAATCTCCAGACTGACTTCCATAGTGACTTAAACAGTTTGCATTCCCAGCAACAGTGGGTTAGTGTCCCTTTTTCCCCATATCCTCACCAGCATCTGTAGTTTGTTGATGTTGATATGTAAACCATTCTAACCGGGGTGAGATGGAACCTCATTGTGGTTTTGATTTGCATTTCTCTGATTGCTAGTGATCTTGAACGTTTTTTCATGTGTCTATTGGCCATTTGGATTTCCTCTTTCAAAAAATGACTATTGAGGTCCTTGGCCCATCTCTTAAGTGGGTTGTTTGTTTTGTTGTTGTGGAGTTTCTTGATTTCTTTGTAGATTCTGGTTATCAACCTTTTATCTATAGTATAGTTTGCAAATATTTTTTCCCATTCTGTCAGTTGCCTCTTCACTTTCCTGACTGTTTCTTTTGAAGTACAGAAACTTCTCAATTTGATGCAATCCCAAATGTTAATTTTGGTTTTGAATGCCTGTCCTTCTGAGGTCTTTTCCAAGAAGTCTTTACCTGCACCTATATCTTGCAGGGTTTCTCCAATACTCTGTAATAATTTCATGGTTTCGGGTCATAGATTTAAATCTTTAATCCATGTTGAGTGAATTTTTGTGTAAGGTGAAAGGTAGGGGTCTTGCTTCATGGCGCCGTGGCTCACTTGGTTAATCCTCTGCCTGCAGCATCCCATATGGGTGCCGGGTTCTAGTCACAGTGCGTCCTCTTCCAGTCCAGCTCTCTCCCGGATTTCGTTTTTTGAAAAATATCTATTGAGGTCCTTGGCCCATCTATAAGTGAGCAGTAGACTGGATAAAGGTATTATGGGACATGTACTCTATAGAACACTATACAGCAGTGAAAAAAATGAAATCTGGTCATATCTAACAAAATGGAGGAATCTGGAAAACATCATGCTAAGTGAATTAAGCCAGTCCCAAAGGGACAAATATCAAGGAAACCTGTTGAAGTGATATGGACACTATGAGAAACAGAGACTTGATCAGCATTTGTCCTAACTGTTGATGTACAATTTAATACTTTATCCCTTTTAGTATTTTTTTGTTCTACTTAATACTATTGGTTGAACTCTGTAACTAACACACAATTATTCTTAGGTGTTTAAATTTAACTGAAAAGAGATCTCTGTTAAATATAAGAATTAGAATAAGAGAGGGAAGAGATGTACTATTTGGGACATGCTCAAGCTGACTTGACCCAAATGGTAGTGTTAAAAACATGCCAGGGGATTCCAATTTAATCCCATCAAGGAGGCATGTACCAATGCCATCTCACTAGTCCAAGTGATCAATTTCAGTTCACAATTGATCACACTGAGAGGACTAAGAGTCAAAGGGATCACATAAACAAGACTTATGTCTGCTAATACTAACTGATAGAATAAAAAATGAGAGAATGATCCAACATGGGAAGGGGTATACACAGCAGACTCATGGAATGACGTATGTCCTAAACAGCACTCTGGCCTCAGAATCAGCCTTTAAAGGCATTCGGATCTGGCTGAAGATCCCATGAGAGTATTGTAGGCATGGAAAGCCAAGGCACTCTGGAAAAAAAATAAATGAAAGATCTCTGTGAGTGAGATCCCAGGAGAAAGAATTGGCCATCAAAGAAGGAGGTACCTTTCTCTGAAGGGAGGAGAGAACGTCCACTTTGACTATGACCCTGTCGAAATAAGATCGAAGTCAGTGAACTCAAAAGGCTTCCATGTCCTTGCCAACTCATGACAAGAGCCTAGGGAGATTACTGACGCCATAAGCAAGTGTCAAATTATTAACTCAACAACAGGAGCCGTTATGTACTTACTCCTCATGTAGACTATCTGTCCTTAATGTGTTGTTCAATGTGAATTAATGCTATAAATAATACTCAAACAGTATTTTACACTTTATGTTCTGTGTGGGTGCAAACTGATGAAATCGTAATATATACTAAATCAATCTTCTGTATATAAAGAGAATTGAAAATGAATGTTGATGTGAATGGAATGGGAGAGGGAGCAGGAAAGGGGAGGGTTGCAGGTGGGAGGGAAGTTATGGGGTGGAAAAATCCATTGTAATCCATAAACTGTACTTTGGAAATTTATATTTACTAAATAAAAGTTTAAAAAAAATATTCCCCGCAAAAAATGGTGGTTTTTAGAACACAGGATTATAATGAAAGAAAACTAAAAATTGACTTACACATTCTGAACAGAAATAGGGCTTCAGAAATAGAAATATTTCCTTTGTAATGCTGAAAAATCTACATTGCTGAATATAAAATTGATGAAATAATGGGGCAGAGCCAAGATGGCGGATTAGTGAGGGCGGGCACCAATAGTCCAGGAAAAGATAGTTTAATAAAAGTGGAGTTCCTGTAGCCTCGGGAAAAGGCTCAGGAAAAATTACAGAGGAAACTCTTCTGGATTTAGTGGATGTGACCTACAGAGAGAGCCAGGTCGCCCACCACATGGAAGCCCAGCCACAGAATCTGCGTGCCAGCGCTGGAAGGGGAAGTGAGACAAAAACCTTGGTAAATTGAGACATTGGTGGGGAAAGGCAGAAATAGCCTAGAGGGAACGAGGCCTGAAGCCCCACTGGGGAAAGTTCACCAGGCTGACAGGAGGAGAGAAAAAAACGAATAAATAAGGGGAGCCGGCATGGACACTAGCCTCTCTGTCCACTCACCTTACAAAGTGAGCAAGATAACTGGTACTCCAACAGTATTTTTTCACTTTGTGTTGCTATGTGAGGGCAAACTGTTGAAATCTTTATATATACTAAACTGATTTTCTGTATATAAAGAGAATTAAAAATGAATCTTGATGTGAATGGAAGGGGAGAGTGAGCAAAAAGGGGAGGGTGGTGGGTGGGAGGGAAGTTATGGGGGGGAAGCCATTGTAATCCATAAGCTGTACTTTGGAAATGTATATTCATAAAATAAAAGATTTAAAAAAATAAACAAAGCTGAGCAAGACAAAGAGCAGGTGCTATTTTACATATGTAAAGTGGCACCTGCCATTAGCGAAGCAGAAAAACCTGACTCTGGTGGGGAGAAATAACAGGAGGTTAGGACCTAGTGAAAGTGTGGAGCTAACGAACTAAGACTGTGAAAATCTGAGGGGGGGTGAGAGAACTCACCAAGTACACAAACTTGGTAACCTTGGCAACCCAGTGAGAGACTGCGGAGAAATTTGAGACCACACTGAGGGCTGCATAAACTCTTTGTGTGGTGCCAGGGGTAGAGCAGATGAATACACACAGGGGCCAGATTTCATACATCAACTACCCTCAATTCCACTCAGCTGTACGGAATTACTTCCCAACTGAGTCAAAAAAAAAAAAAAGAGAGAGAGAGAGAGAGTGCGAGCGAGTGAGTGAGAGAACCATCTGGGTGAGTCACTTTTGGCACACCCTTAACCCTGAAGATCCAAACAGAGCTCTCTGGCCACACCCATCACAGCCTTTAAGGATCCATCAAAAGCAGACTGTCCACTTAATCTAGAGTCACAGTATAACAAGAAAAAGCACCACAGCAAAGAAACCAAGAATATCTCCACAATGTCAAACAAACACAGAAACCGAGGTAACCAGAACAAGGAAGACACTATGATGCCACCAAATGAAAAAGACACCCCAATTCAAGATGATGAAGATGATGAGATAGAAGAAATGCAAAAAGTGGATCTCAAAATATTGATAAGATCATTAAGAAGTTCTCAAAACAAATTCTTGAACTACAGAAATCCTTAATGGACAAAATAGAAAATCTCTCGCACAAAAATGAAATATTAAGGAGGAATCAAAATGAAGTGAAACAACTAGTACAACAAGAAACTGTGATAGTGACGAGAAATCATAATGAAATGAAGAATTCAATGGATCAAATGACACACATATTAGAGAGCCTTAAAAACAGAATGGGTGAAGCAGAAGAGAGAATATCGGACTTAGAAGACAGAGAAAAGGAAAATATACAGTCAAATCAAAGAAAAGAAGAAATTAGAAATCTAAAAAATATTGTCGGGAATCTACAGGATACTATTAAAAAAATCCAACATTCAGGTTCTAGGAGTTCCTGAAGGCATGGAGAGGGAGAAAGGATTAGAAGGCCTTTTTAGTGAAATACTAGCAGAAAATTTCCCTGGTTTGGAGAAGGACAGAGACATCCTAGTTCAGGAAGCTCATAGAACCCCTAATAAACATGACCTAAAGAGATCATCACCACAACACGTCATAGTTAAACACACCACAGTGAAACATAAAGAAAAAAATCCTAAAATGTGCAAGAGAGAAACACCAGATTACTCTCAGAGGATCTCCAATTAGAATTACAGCAGGAGGGAATGGCAAGATATACCCCAGGTACTAAGAGAGAAAAACTGCCAGCCCAGAATATTATATCCTGCAAAGCTCTCATTTGTGAATGAAGGTGAAAGAAAGACCTTTCACAGCAAACAGACATTGAAAGAATTTGTTGTCACTCGTCCAGCCCTGCAAAAGATGCTTAAAGATGTGTTACATACAAAAACACAGAAACACGGTAACCAATATGAAAGAAGATAAAGGAAGGAAACCTCACAGCAAAAGATCACATGAAGTTCAAAATATATATTAGAAAATATCTTTGGCAAATGGCAGGGCAAAGTTACTCCTTCTCAATAGTCACATTGAATGTTAATGGCCTGAACTGTCCAGTTAAAGACCTCGATTGGCTGATTGGGTTAAGGAACAAAACCCATTTTTTGCTGCTTACAAGAAACTCATCTTTCCAACAAACATACATACAGACTTAAAGTGAAAGGCTGGAAAAATATATACCATGCCAACAGAAATGAAAAAAGAGCGGGAGTAGCCATCTTAATATCGGACAACATAAACTTTACCACAAAAACTGTTAGGAGAGACAAAGAGGGGCACTATATAATGATTAAGGGATCCATTCAACAGGAAGATATAACGATTATCAATGTATATGCACCTAATTACAGTGCACCAGCTTATTTAAAAGACTTGTTAAGGGACTTAAAGGGAGACTTAGACCCCAATACAATAGTTCTGGGGGACTTCAATACTCCACTCTCAGAGATAGACAGATCAACAGGACAGAAGATCAACAAGGAGACAGTAGATTTAAATGACACTATAGCCCAAATGGATCGAACAGATTATCTACAGAACTTTTCATCCTACACATAAAGCATTTACATTCTTCTCAGCAGTACATGGAACCTTCTCTAGGATTGACCACATACTAGGCCATAAAGCAAGTCTCAGCAAATTCAAAAGAATTAGATTCATACCATGCAGCTTCTAAGAACACAAAGGAATTAAATTGGAAATTAGCAACTCGGGAATCCCTAGAGCACATACAAACACATGGAGACTGAACAACATGCTCTTGAATGAACAATGGGTGATAGAAGAAATTAAAAGAGAAAACAAAAACTTTCCGGAAGTAAATAAGGATAAAAGCACAATATAACAAAACCTATGGGATATAACAAAAGCAGTGTTAAGAGGAAAGTTTATATCAATAGGTGCCTACATCAAGAAATTAGAAAGGCACCAAATAGATGAGCTTTCCTTTTTTTATTAAACTTTTACTTAATGAATATAAATTTCCAAAGTACAGCTTATGGGTTACAATGGCTTCCCTCTCCCAAAACTTCCCTCCCACCCACAACCCTCCCCTTTTCCACTCCCTCTCCCCTTCGAATCACATCATGATTCATTTTCAATTCTCTTTATATACAGAAGATCAGTTTAGTATATATTAGGTAACGATTTCAACAGTTTGCCCCCATATAGCAACACAAAGTGAAAAAAATACTGTTGGAGTACTAGTTATAGCATTAAATAAGAAGGTATAGCGCATTAAAGACAGAGATCCTACATAATATATTTTTGAAAAATTAATTAATTTTCTATGCCATTTCCAATTTAACACCAGGTTTTTTTTTATTTCCAATTATTTTTATATACAGAAGATTGATTCAGTATATAATTGGTAAAGATCTCATCAGTTTGCACCCACACAGAAGCACAAAGTGTAAAAATACTGATTCAGCACTAGTTATAGCATCACTGCACATTAGACAACACATTAAGGACAGATCCCACATGGGATGTAAGTACACAGGGACTTCTGTTGCTGACTTAACAATTTGACACTCCTGTGCATGGCATCAGTAATCTCCCTAGGCTCTAGTCATGAGTCGCCAGGGCTATGGAAGCATTTAGAGTTCGCTGACTTTGATCTTATTCCGATAGGGTAATAGTCAAAGTGGAAGTTCTCTCCTCCATTCAGAGAAAGGTACCTCCTTCTTTGATGGCCCCGTTCGTTCCACTGGGATCTCACTCACAGAGATCTTTCATTTAGGTCGTCTTTTTTTTTTCTTTACCATGGTATCTTGGCTTTCCATGCCTACAATACTCTCATGGGCTCTTCAGCCAGATCCGAATGCCTTAAGGACTGATTCTGAGGCCAGAGTGTTGTTTAGGATGTCTGCCATTCTATGAGTCTGCTGTGTATCCCACTTTCCATGTTGGATCTTTCTCTCCCTTTTTGTTTCTATCAGTAAGTATTAGCAGATACTTGTCTTGTTTGTGTGACCCCTATGATTCTTTGACCTATCAGAGCCATCGATTGTGAACTGAAATTGATCACTTGGACTAGTGAGATCGCATTGGTACATGCCACCTTGATGGGATTGTATTGGAATCCCCTGGCACATTTCTAACTCCATCATTTGGGGCTAGTCCGATTGCGTATGTCCCCAATTGTACATCTCCTCCCTCTCTTTTTCCACTCTTAAATTTAACAGGGATCTCTTTTCAGTTAAATTTTAAACACCTAAGAATAATTGTGTGTTAACTGCAGAGTTCAACCACTAGTACTAGAACAACAACAACAACAACAAATAATAGAAAGGATAAAGTATTACATTGTACATCTAGAGTCAGGACAACAGCTGATCAGTTCATTGTTTCTTATAGTGTCCATTTCACTTCAACAGGTTTCCCCTTTGGTGCTCAGTTGTTGCTGATCAGGGAAAACAAATGATATTTGTCTCTTTGGGACTGGCTTAATTCACTCAGCATGATGTTTTCCAGATTCCTCCATCTTGTTGCAAATGACTGAGTTTCATTGTTTCTTATTTCTGTGTAATATTTTATGGAGTACATGTCCCATAATTTCTTTTTTTTATTAAACATTTATTTAATGAATATAAATTTCCAAAGTACAGCTTATGGGTTACAATGGCTTCCCTCTCCCAAAACTTCCCTCCCACCCACAACCCTCCCCTTTCCCGCTCCCACTCCCCTTCGAATCACATCATGATTCATTTTCAATTCTCTTTATATACAGAAGATCAGTTTAGTATATATTAGGTAACGATTTCAACAGTTTGCCCCCATATAGCAGCACAAAGTGAAAAAAATACTGTTGGAGTACTACTTATAGCATTAAATAAGAGTGTACAGCACATTAAAGACAGAGATCCTACATGATATTTTTTTAAAAATTAATTAATTATCTATGCCATTTCCAATTTAACACCAGGTTTTTTTTTTTATTTCCAATTATTTTTATATACAGAAGATCGATTCAGTATATAATTAGTAAAGATCTCATCAGTTTGCACCCACACAGAAGCACAAAGTGTAAAAATACTGATTCAGCACTAGTTATAGCATCACTGCACATTAGACAACACATTAAGGACAGATCCCACATGGGATGTAAGTACACAGGGACTTCTGTTGCTGACTTAACAATTTGACACTCCTGTGCATGGCATCAGTAATCTCCCTAGGCTCTAGTCATGAGTCGCCAGGGCTATGGAAGCATTTAGAGTTCGCTGACTTTGATCTTATTCCGATAGGGTAATAGTCAAAGTGGAAGTTCTCTCCTCCCTTCAGAGAAAGGTACCTCCTTCTTTGATGGCCCCGTTCGTTCCACTGGGATCTCACAAAGATCTTTCATTTAGGTCTTCTTCTTTTTTTTTCTTTTCCATGATATCTTGGCTTTCCATGCCTACAATACTCTCATGGGCTCTACAGCCAGATCCGAATGCCTTAAGGACTGATTCTGAGGCCAGAGTGTTGTTTAGGATGTCTGCCATTCTATGAGTCTGCTGTGTATCCCACTTCCCATGTTGGATCTTTCTCTCCCTTTTTGATTCTATCAGTTAGTATTAGCAGACATTGTCTTGTTTAATTTCATTATCCAGTCTACTGTTGATGGGCATTTGGGTTGGTTCCAGGTCTTAGCTATTGTGAATTGAGCTGCAATAAACATTAATGTGCAGATGGCTTTTTATTAGCCAAATTAATATCCTTTGGGCAAATTTCAAGGAGTGGCAGGGCTGGGTTATATGGTAGGGTTATGTTCAGGTTTCTGAGGACTCTCCAGAAAAACTTCCATAGTGGCTTAAACAGTTTCATTCCCACCAACAGTGGGTTAGTGTCCCTTTTTCCCCACATCCTCTCCAGCATCTATTGTTGGTAGATTTCTGAATGTGAGCCATTGTCACCGGGGTGAGGTGAAACCTCATTGTGGTTTTGATTTGCATTTCTCTGATTGCTAGTGATCTTGGACATTTTTTCATGTGTCTGTTGGCCATTTGGATTTCCTCTTTCAAAAAATGACTATTGAGGTCCGTGGCCCATCTCTTAAGTGGGTTGTTTGTTTTATTGTTGTGGAGTTTCTTGATACCTTGGTAGATTCTGGTTATTAACCATTTATCTGTAGTATAGTTTGAAAATATTTTTCCCATTCTGTCAGTTGCCTCTTCACTTTCCTGTTTCTTTTGAAGTACAGAAACTTCTCAATTTGATGCAATCCCAAATGTTAATTTTGGTTTTGACTGCCTGTGCTCCTGGGGTCTTTTTCAAGAAGTCCTTGCCTGTACCTATATCTTGCAGGGTTTCTCCAATGCTCTCTAATAATTTCATGGTTTCGGGTCGTAGATTTAAGTCTTTAATCCATGTTGAGTGAATTTTTGTGTAAGGTGAAAGGTAGGGGTCTTGCTTCAAGCTTCTGCATGTGGAAATCCAATTTTCTCAGCACCATGTATTGAATAGAGTGTCCTTATTCCAGGGATTAGTTTTGGATCTTTGATCAACTATAAGTTGGCTGTAGATGTTTGGATTGATTTCTGGTGTTTCTATTCTGTTCCATTGGTCTATCCATCTGTTTCTGTACCAGTACCATGCTGTTTTGATAACTACTGCCCTGTAGTATGTCCTGAAATCTGGTATTGTGATGCCTCCAGCTTTGTTTTTGTTCTACAAGATTGCTTTGGCTATTCGAGGTCTTCTGTGTCTCCATATGAATTTCAGCATCATTTTTTGCAGATCTGAGAAGAAGGTCTTTGGTATCTTGATTGGTATTGCATTGAATGTATAAATTGCTTTTGGGAAAATAGACATTTTGATGATATTGATTCTTCCAATCCATGAGCATGGAAGATTTCTACATTTTTTGGTATCCTCTTCTATTTCTTTCTCTAAGGTTTTGTAGTTTTCATTGTAGAGATCTTTAACGTCCTTGGTTAAGTTTATTCCAAGGTATTTGATTGTTTTTGTAGCTATTGTGAATGGGATTGATCTTAGAAGTTCTTCCTCAGCTGTGGCATTGCCTGTGTATAGAAAGGCTGTTGATTTTTGTGCATTGATTTTATATCCTGCTACTTTGCCAAACTCTTTGATGAGTTCCAGTAGTCTCTTAGTAGAGTTCTTTGGGTCCCCTAAATAAAGAATCATATCATCTGCAAAGAGGGATAAAAAATAAGGCATTCATAACCCCACCACTAAGAAACTCTCTATTTCAATCCTTCATAAACCTTATTTCTGTACCTTCCTCTATGAATGTAATTGCCTGTATTATAGATTGTCTCTTTTTTTCTAGATTCAAAATATGATAATGAGATTTGAATAAGAGAATAATGTAGCAGTGGTAAGAGCATCAGGTTAAACATATAAAGACAAAGGTATGTCAGAAAAATGCTACTTCAAAAATTTTCTAGCAATATACCAGCATTAAGGCCATATCAGAACAAAACAACAAATGATTTCTTCAGTTAATATGCCTAGACTGAGTTTAATCATATCAGTGTAACAATTAAAGTTGGACATGGATCAAGAAGACATTATGACTACATTCATTTGAATACAAAGATTAAGGAAGAACATGCTGATAGTGTTGTTATAGGCCCATAATCCCTTGTCCATGCTGTTTAAATCTAAAAGACCCTGAGAGTGTGGGCCTTTGGCACAGTGGTTAACATGTCACTTGGGAACCCACATCTCATTTGTGGAATTTCTGTGCTCAAGTTCTGCCTTCAGTTTCAGCTTCCTTCTAACATGCTGTATCTGATGGCTTAAGTGTTTGGCTCTTGCCTACTGTACATGTGACTCAGATTGAGTTCCTAGTTCCTAGCTTCAGCTTATCCCAGCCCATTTCCATCTGCCAAGAAGCCAGAGAGTAAAGTAGAAGATAAAAGATCTCTGTAGATCTCTCTCTCTCTCTCTCTCTCTCATAAAATGAAAACAAATAGACATTTAAAGCCCTGAAAATCTGGTTTGTCAAATAACTTTTAGTGATTAAATTGCACCCCAAATGACCTGACCTGAGCCTCCATGTGATTCATAAAGCTGCAAATCTGATGTTATAATCAAATGTGATATAACTGAAACCATTTTAAAGTCAACAATTATTATGAAATAAAAAGTAATTTTATAAATGACAAAGCTATCATTGTTATGTCTTAATTAATTGTGATTGATTAAGACAATTGATTGACAATAGATTTTGACAGTTTTTTAAGACAGTTAAGCCCTAGAAAAATAAAATGCAATCTCTGCTGTGCTAGGCTCTCTCATAGTAATGTCAGAGAGCAGATGATTGGCCCATTCTCACAAGGTGTGTGGATTTTTCCTTGTGTTTCTTTTCTGGAAATACCATAGAGTAAGGTTTTATCCCATTTCTCTTCCCATCTTTCCATTCTGGTAGTTTGGAATTGGTCACAGGAGTCCTATTCATGTAGTCCTTTTGACCCCATTCCATGTGAATATTTAGACTTTGCTGCAAAAGGTCAATGTGCTTGGCTATGGAAAATTAACTATGTTTCCACTTGGGGAGAGACATAATATTTACTACCTTTCTAAAACTGAAACAATCTGAATACCAGAATCACTGTCTTAAGAATTTCAGAGAAGAGATTATAGGCTGATACTATCTTCAAAATAAAGAGAAAATATGATGTTTAAGATGTATCATTTGAGTAGATAGAAAACAGTATTCTCAAAAGGATATGTTTAGCAACCCACTGAGATTGGCCAACAACCAATCAAGGGGATTTTCTGACTTTAGTAGTTCACAAGTATCCAAGATATTTCACTATCAGATCAAGCTATAAAGTATATTCTCCACTCTAAATTTTCACTGAGAGTTTATTGGTTAAAAAAAGACTTGCCAAGGTAAACGGTTCATAACTTGTAATTGAATACTCATGGAAGCAACAAGTCTGGCCATTAAAAGAAGTGTGGTGAACAGTGTAATAAAGTAGAAACATAAGTGATGTGAATATGAATGCTAGACCTTTTCCATGCATGATTGAGCCTCTCCCCAAAAGTGTAGCTGAGTGTATCTATTTATCACCAAACTGAGAAAGATGGGATGAACTTGTCACAGTTCTCTCACTCTAATACAGTGTGGAGGAAAGCTTAGCACTTAATCCTATGAATAAAAATCTGGGTTTGTGTACCAGCTTTGCTTCTCTGTTGTATGCAAATGAATCTCCCTGGATGTTAGTAACTTTATTTGAAAGATAAAAAAGCTGAGATTAGCTCCTTTCTGAGATTTGTTCCTGCTGTAGCATTCAATTATATGCCATTATCAATGTCATACATTAATTTGAACACAATAGAGAACATGCTGTGAGGGCCATATTACTTCTGAGAACTTAATCATGGACTCTAGATGTTTGAGCCTAAGAATGTTTTACATTACATTTTTTAAAGAAATTTTTGACAGGCAGAGTGGACAGTGAGAGAGACAGAGAGAAATGTCTTCCTTTGCCATTGGCTCACCCTCCAATGGCCGCCACGGTAGGCGCGCTGTGGCCGGCACACCGCGCTGTTCCAATGGCAGGAGCCAGGTGCTTCTCCTGGTCTCCCATGGGCTGCAGGGCCCAAGCACTTGGGCCATCCTCCACTGCACTCCCTGGCCACAGCAGAGAGCTGGCCTGGAAGAGGGGCAACCAGGACAGGATCGGTGCCCCGACTGGGACTAGAACCCGGTGTGCCAGCACCAAAAGGCGGAGGATTAGCCTACTGAGCCACAGCGCCGGCCTACATTACATTTTGAGCTAAGTTTTGAGAGTGTCAACATTTTGTTAAGACAGTAACTTAGAGTACACATATTTCAATAGCTAACTTTACAGAAAGGTACATGAAATCTGTTCTTGTTTAGCAAGGTAGCTTCTAAGCTACAGGAATCAGCCCTGGAAAAATAAAATGCAATCTCTGCTGTGCTAGGCTCTCTCATACTAATGTCAGAGAGCAGATGATTGGCCCATTCTCACAAGGTGTGTGGATTGTTCCTTGTGTTTCTTTTCTGGAAATACCATAGAGTAAGTTTTTTTTTAACTTTTATTTAATGAATATAAATTTCCAGTGTACAGCTTATGGATTACAATGGCTTCCCCCTCCCATAACTTCCCTCCCACCAGCAACCCTCCCCTCTCCCGCTCCCTCTCCCCTTCCATTTGCATCAAGATTCATTTTCAATTCTCTTTATATACAGAAGATCAATTTAGTATAAAGATTGCAACAGTTTGCACCCACATAGAAACACAAAGTGAAACATACTGTTTGAATACTAGTTATAGCATTAAATCACAATGTACAGCACATTAAGGACAGAGATCCCACATGAGGAGCAAGTGCACAGTGGCTCCTGTTGTTGACCCAACAAATTGACACTCTAGTTTATGGCACCAGTAACCACCCTAGGCTGTCGTCATGAGTTGCCAAGGCTATGGAAGCCTTCCAAGTTTGCCAACTCTGATCATATTTAGACAAGGTCATAAAAGACAGAGTGAGGATAGTAACCAATGATCCTAAGAGTGGCATTTACCAGGTTTGAACAATTATACAGCATTAAGTAGGGAAGAGGACCATCAGTACACACAGGTTGGGAGTAGAGCCATTGGTGGTAGAGTAGAGGTTATGATTACACAGGAATGAGGCCCAAGTGCACTAGACAGGGTCTAGAACAAAGGACAGAGTCATTATTAGAGGAGCTAAGAAAGGTGCTGTCTAAGCTACAATTAAGTTTTCTGATTGAGAGGCAAATAGAACCTGATAGAAGGGGCTTGATAATAATCTGGTGGGCTTTAGGCCTTGCAAGTTAAGAGGCCCAGACTTATCTATCTCTTCACATGGGGTATATCCTAAGGGAGGTGTGAACCTCCTGGGGGAAGGCACTCTGTTGACTTTCATTACTTGGCTGGCCTGGGAGGAGAGCTGGCCAGGGAAAGGCAGGTGGCATCTCTAACAATAAATTTACAGTTCTGCCTGCTATGTTGCTAACCCTACTTGACCATCCCCTCAGCTGCAGTGGTCACTTTGGAAGTTGGGCTGAGTGAAGGGCTTTTCAGCTTAGAGCCAATAAGATCTGTGGCTCTGACCTGGGCATCCTTTGACTCCAGGGCAGGTCCATTTCCAGTGATCCAACTCTTGGCAGAGCTGCCAGGGCTCTTCACAAGCTGACTTCTGCTGAAGCCCAGGCTTACCACATTGAAAGCCACTGCAGTGGACTGGCCTGTTGGGTCTCCTTTGGGGCAGATCACTGTACAGATCAGCCATTAATAGGCCTGCCACCCATTGCTTCTGATGCCTAGTTTTCTTTTCCTCCTGGTTTGTGTTAAAGCAGATCAGAGGATGCAAGTCAAGGGAGTGCCCAAGTCCCATCTCTAATCTTCAGTGGCCTGAACTACAAGTCTATAGTCACAGGCGTGTTCTGTAGTAGTTTTTCTAAGGTAGACAATGCCCATGAGGAAAATTATATTCTCACTTTAAAACTTTCTTTCCCTTTTGTCTGAAAGGGAGGTTTTTTCTACTTACTGTATACTTCGCTGATGGCGAAGTGAATCTAGCTATGAGATTATTATTTAAGTTCTTATTTTGACTATGCTATTACAGAAAAATGTTAGCCATCTCTTTTATAAGGTCTAAAGATTAAATTGTGCGTCCTACAGATTCCTTCATAATAGAATTAGTGTCCTACCTTGAAGAGAATAGAGAAATGAAAGAATAATTTGGGCTTAGAATAGAGAAATGAGGGAGCAAGTCCTAGATCGCTTGCTGATAATAGCAATATTACATGAATACTTAGCAAACCACTTCAACCATTAGATAACAACTTAAGAAAACATTTACCAGAAGGTCCAATGCCTTCTATAAATTTTAAGAATCATGTATTTGAAAACACCTCTTAAATATCTAACATGGTGTAGTTTGTTTAACCAGTAAACTTAAGCACAGCCATATAAAATGTTTTTAGTTTCTTTCTACCAACAAGTTTAAAACATATGATACACAGATTCAGGTCCCACAAATTAAAATGTATCTTTGATTTATTTTAGCAGCTTAAATTTATGGACAATCTTATCTATAAGCCATTTAAAATAAAACTCTTAATAAAATTTCCTATGTGGACACACAATATGTACACACATATAACATAGCATAATAGACCAATATAGCAATTTTAATAATAGCTTTTAAAATCTTTAACTCTTTTTGTAGATTGCCAATTGATTTGAATTGCTTTTTGTTTTTAGATTACTTTAACACATTGCTTTAACAGAGCATCAAAGTTTAATCATAGAGTAAGGTTTTATCCCATTTCTCTTCCCATCTTTCCATTCTGGTAGTTTGAAATTGGTCACAGGAGCCGTATTCACACCAGGGAATTGGCAAATACTAAAAGTCATGGCTTGATTTATTATTTTGTGGATTGTCTTAGAGTAATGAAGTGATATTAATCATACAAATAAAACTTTAAAACTTAAAAACGTGTTGTGCTGTAGCCATTACATGTGAATTGCTTCTTGAGTCCATGGTTTGTCAATATTTGCATGCTATTACATGATTCAATCACAAGGTTACTGTGTCCTTGACAGATGAAGTTAAGCTATATAACTCAACTCACTCCTGTTTCAGTCAGTAACATAGACAAATGTTAACATTCATGCCACAAGTACACTCATTTCTAAATGACATAAAGAGTGTCTTTACTTAGTTGGGTAATTATCAGCCAGTTATCCATAGTCTTTAAGGATAGTGACTCCCAAGCTTTAGTGTGCTTAGGATTCATCCACAGAAATTGTCCAGTTAGCAGATTTCAGAACCTCATCCCAAGCATTCTGAGTGTTACTAGCATAAAGTCCAGAAATATACTTGCTAGTCAGTTTGAACCTTATAACTCCGGTAATCTTGGGCTGCAGTGTCTGGGAATGCAGAGACATGCTGCCTACTTACTTTGGGAGTTCACATAGACACACTTCTTCCTAGAATACCCTCAGATATACACTAGGATATCTTGTTTTAGCATAACTTTAAGTTAAAAAAAACTTATTTGGGAGACAAAAGAGATAGTATTTCTTATATTTCAAATTGATGTTCATTCTTTGAAAAGATTTGCAATAAGTGTCCATTAAAAGACCCAGAAACCCATCAAAGTCTTCAAAATTGGATGTTATTTTAAATATCATTTACATTCAAGTTTTCTGGAGCATTGCTGTTGTTATGTTACTTAAAGTTCACACTCATATATAAATTGCCCAAAAAAGTAACATTAATCCCATGGTAACATTAAAATACTGAGGTTTATCATATCACAATGGTAGTTTATCAATTCTGATCTAATATTACATCACCATGGTTTTTATGACATCACAATTGATTATGGGACAAAAATGGTAGCTTAGGACATCACAGTGCTTTATAGCATCACAATAGATTTTGATTTCACAATGATTCCTCTGATATTGTTGATTATAACATAATAATAGTTCATGCCATCACAATAGCAGTTTATAACATCATAATGATGACTTATGATATTGCAATTGAATACTACATCACAATGGTAGATTTGTAATGCCACAATGTCTTTTATGGCTTAAAAATTCAATCAATAATAACAACACAATACCTGGCTTGTGAAATCACATTTTCTCTTTATCACAGTAGAAATCACAATATTGGTGTATGTCATCACAGTGATTTTATAACATCAAAATTGATTATGACACAACACCTGATTATAAAATCACAATGGTGATTTATGGAATCAAAATTGTGACATTACAGTATTAGGTTTATGATGTCACAGTGGTATTTATGGCATAATGCTTGATTATGACATAACAATGGTTGGTTTGTGATATGACAATTGTTGTTTTATTGTATCACAATATTGGTTTATGAAAAAACAATATTTTCATTACATAAATTATCATGAAATAATATGGTAGATTTATGACATAACAATGATCATTTGACATACCCCAATTGATTATGCCATCACAGGGATGTTTATAATACCACAATTGATTATGACATAACAATGGTTGCTTCCTGGAAACACAATGATATGTTATATCATCACATTATTGTTTTATAGCATCACAATATATTTTATGACAACACAATTGGTTGTAACATGATAATGGTGGTTTATGGCATAACAATTGGTACAACATCACAATAGTTTATATGGCATAAGAATTGCTTATGATATCACAATGACAGTTTATGGTACCACAAACTGATTATGACTTTATCTGTATGACATCCCATTGGTTATTTTTTATTAATTAATTATGACATCACAATGATAGGTATATGATATAACAATGGTGGGTTATCAACCCTAGTTGATTGAGAAATTACAAAGATTTTTATGAAATCATAATTAATTAAGACATAACAATGATAGCTTTATGTCATTTATAAAATTATTTTTTATTTCATAATAATTGTTGACTTTAAAATGGCTTGTTATATCATATTTGATTATAGCATCATATTGGTAGCTTTATGAATCACATGGAGGCTTATGATATAAAAGTGTTGATTCATCATTTTTGAATTGATGATGACACCACAATGAAATTTCATGTCCATACAGTGGTCATTTTTGGAATCATGAATACACATATATTTTCATCATGAATATACAATGTTTGGTCTATGGCATCACAATTATATATTTATGGCAGCACAATATTAGTGCAAGGCATCAAAAAGATTTTCATAATATCAGAATTGATTATGACATCAGTATTATGGCTTACATCACATTTTATTATGCCAAAACAATAATGGTTTATGATATAGTAATTGACTACGACATCATAATTATAGGTTTATAACATCACAATGTTTTTTATGAATTCACAATTGAATATGAAATAATAATTATTAATTTATGGGTTTAAAATGAATTACGATACAATTGTAATTTATTAAGTCCCAATTATTTCAATGACTTCACAATTGATCATAATACAACAATGACTGTTTATGATGATGTAACAGTGGTCATTATGACATCCCCAAGGTCATTTATGACATCATAATTGATCATAATATAACAATGATAGGTTTGTGACACCAATATGATTGGTTTATGTCATCATGAGTATTTTATGATATCACATTTTATTATGACATAAAAATGGTAAGTTTTTTGCAGTACATTGTTTTTATGACATCACAAAACTGATCTTTTTTATATATTGTTTTTGTATAATGTTTGTATGATATCACTGTTGATTATAGCATCTCACTGGTAGCCTATAATATCTCAATCTATTATGATGCCACATTTGAATTGTGATGTCAGAAAGGTTTTTATGACTTGACAATAGATTATGACATCAGTTATTGGTTTATGATCTGAAAATAATGGTTTGTTAACTCTTGGTTTATAATGATATCACCAGGGTTTTGACAATGTCCCAATTGATTATATCATAACAACAGTAATTTTGTAAAATCACAATGATTTTACATGTCACAACTATATATTTACAATTCACAATCATTCTTACCATTTTACAACATTAAAATTGACTACAATGTGATAATATTGGTTACTGACATGAAAATTTAATATGACATCAGAATGCTCATGACAGCACAATATTGGTTTTTGATATAATAATTTTTTGACATCATTATTGATTTTCATATTGCATGGAGGTTCATAACTTCACAATCAATTATAATGCCACAATGGTAAGTTTTCATGCCCCAGTTCAATGTTTTCACAATTTATTATGAGAACACAATGGTAGTTTTATAGCATCATAATGATCATCATGACACAACAATAGTTGCTCATGATCATGATTCAATATTACATCACAATGGTAGATTTATGACACCACAATGGATTTTACAAATTCTCTGTTGATTATGATATCACAATAGCAGACATTGTCACGGTTTTTGGCATCATAATAGTGCCTTATGGCATCACAATTGATTGTGACTTCATAATGTCATGGTTATAATGTCACAGTGTTGTTTATGATTTCACAATTGATTATGGCATCTTAATGATAGTTTAATGATATAAGAATTGTGGTTTATCACATCCCAAGATAAGATATCACAAGGAGTTTTCAACCTAATAATTTATTAATAAATAAGAATGGTAGCTTTATTTATGTCATACTATTGTTTTATGAAATTACAGTGGGATTAATGACATCACATCAGAATATAATAATTGTGTTTTATGAAATCATAATTTATTATGACATCCAAATCTATTACAACTGGTAGGTTAATGATTAATGATACACTAATTGTTTTGATGACTTCACAATTAATTTTAAAGTTATCATGATTTTTTTATCACAATAGATTTTGACTTCACCATGGTTTTTATAGCATCACAATTATGACATTACAGTGTCAGACTTATTATTTCATAATGGTTATTTGTTGCATTCCAAAAAGTTATGGCATGAAAAGGATCCTTACATTATAAATTATTGTAACATAACAATGGTAGCTTTATGATATCACAATGGATTTTATGACCTCACTATAGACTTCGAGATAACAATTATTGTTAAGATGTCACAATTCATCTTTTTTATTTTTTTCTTTTTTGACAGGCAGAGTGGATAGTGAGAGGGAGACAGAGAGAAAGGTCTTCTGTTGCCGTTGGTTCACCCTCCAATGGCCACCGCAGCCAACGCACTGCAACCGGCGCACCATGCTGATCCAAAGGCAGGAGCCAGGTGCTTCTCCTGGTCTCCAATGGGGTGCAGGGCCCAAGCACTTGGACCATCCTCCACTGCACTCCCTGGCCATAGCAGAAAGCTGGCCTGGAAGAGGGGCAATCGGGACAGAATCCGGTGCCCCAACTGGGACTAGAACCCAGTGTGCTGGCGCCGCAAGGCAGAGGATTAGCCTAGTGAGCCGCGGCGCCAGACAAGATGTCACAATTCATTTTAAAATCATAGTGGTGGCATGGGGCCTGCACCATGGCCCACTTGATTAATCCTCTGCCTGGGGTGCCAGGATCCTATATGGGCACCAGTTCTAGTCCTGGTTGCTCCTCTTCCAGTCCAGCTCTCTGCTGTGGCTTGGGAGGGCAGTGGAGGATGGCCCAAGTGCTTGGGCCCTTGTACCCACATGGGAGACCAGGAAGAAGCACCTGGCTGCTGGCTTTGGATCAGTGCAGAGCCGGCTGTAGCAGCCACTTGGGGAGTGAACCAACAGAAGGAAGACCTTTCTCTCTGTCTCTCTCTGTCACTGTTTATAAATCTACCTGTCAAATAAATTTAAAAAAAAAAGAAAAAAAATCATAATGGTGGCTTATGAGATGACAACTGATTATGATATAACTATGGTGGCTTTATGACATCAAAATAGTTTTATGGTATCACAATTAACTATGGAATTACAATAGTGATTCATGAAATTATAAGTTATGATATAACAAATTTAATGAGTCCATGATTGAGTGACATCAATTTACATATATGACATCACATTGGTCAATTATTGATTTATATCACCACAATTATTGTTATGACATCAAAATTGATTGTGATGTTACAATTGGAGCTTTGTGATATCACAATTGCTTTTATGTCATAATGTTTATGAAATCACAATGGATTTTATGCTAACAGAATTATAAAACCCTATTTGTGGCTTATGACATCAGAATTGATTATGACATCACAATGAGGGATTTATGGTGTAATAATTGACTTATAACTTCACAATTGGTTATGACAATAAAATGGTTGGTTATCACATCTGAGTTAATTTTGACATCACAAATGTTTGTCAATATATCACAATTGATTATAACATGGAAATGACAGCCTATGATGCCACCATGTTTTTTGCATTATAACAATTTATTTTTTACCTCAATCATTTTCATGAAATCACAGTTCATAATAACATCATAATGGCTGCTTTATTACATCATAATGGAAGTCTATGACGTGACAGTTGATTGTAATTTTAGAGTTGTTGGTTATGTTGTCATAATAATTGTATAACTTTGTAGTCCATTATGACAGCACAATAGTTTATGACATTGTTTTAGTACTTTAAGGCCTTATAATATCTGTATGGCATCAGAATTGATTATTACATCATAATGCTGGTTTATAAATTCATAATTTTGACAAACAATGATAGTTTATGATATTATAATTGAATATGATGTTCAATGCCAAGTTTATGAACTTATAATGGCTTTATGAACTCACAATTCTATGAATTTATAATAGTGTGTTTCTGATGTCACAGTGATTTGGGTGACTTCACTGTAAATATGAAATCACAATTGTGGATTTAAATCACAATCACACTTAATCACATCCCAATTGATTATGATATCACAAATGGTTTTGCATCACAATTGACTAAGAAGATAGCTTATGACAAAATAATGCTTTATGACAGCATAATATGTTTTTAAATTACTGTAGTTGTTGATACCACAATTACAACATCAATATATCAACAACAACAATATAGATTTATGACAACACAATTATTGGTTTATGACATCATAGTATATTTTCAAAGCACAGTTGCTTTTGGCATCACAATTATTGGTTTATGACATAACAATAGTACATTAATTACATCACAATATGGGTATATGATGTCACAGTGACTTTCAAGGGATCACAAATTGGTTATAAATTCATAATGATGGTTTATGACATTCAACTGATTATGACCTCACAATGGTGGTTTATGTATCACAATTGATTAAGTCACAGTAGACTTAAGATTTTGTTTGTGATGTCATAAGAGTAGGCTTACGACATCACAATGGTTTGTTTATGGTGTAACAATAACAGTTTATGAAATCACAATGGATTTTTATGCTATTACAATTGAGTATATCACAATGGTAGTTTATGAAATCAAAATTACTTTGTAATGATATATTTATGATATCACAAGTTTTAATATATTTTTAAATTGATTATTACATCAGAAATATAGGTTTTTGATACAATTGTGTTTTTTATTATCCTAGTTGATTATGACATCACAAGTGTTTACAATGTCACAATTGATTATGACATGAAAATGATAGATTTATAAGAACACAATGGTTTTTAAAATAATCAAAATATTGGTTTATGACATCATAATGGATTTATGATATCACAATTGATCACATCATAATATATGTCTATAACATAACAATTGATTATGAGATGTCCTGTGCTTCTTTTTTTAATCCTTCCTGTAGCTGGCTGAGCTTGGCTCATCTGGGCACTCAATAGTAGATTTGATGTCACTGTTTGCAAACTTGTTCTTGGAGATCATACTGGCAGCTTGAAATTGGCCTTGGGTGGGGATATTTACACCAAAGTAATGGTCCGTTGTTGTATCCCAGTGGCTTTTCTCCACCTATGGAACAGATTTACTAGCATGATACTGCACTAATCTTTGGTCTTGTTTCTCACAAAGGCCTATATTTTCCTATCCACAGAGAATATTTAATTTTCTATTTCTGTTTGTTAGTCAAAAGCTAGTTTAAACTTCAATTTCTAGACAGGGAATAGAGTATTCATTTCTGCCTGTCTCACAGGTTCAGAGCCTGTGCAGATTAAACATTATCTGCCAAATCAACAACAGGAATCACTGTGCACTTACTCCCCATGTAGGATCTTTGTCCTTAATGTGTTGTACTATGTGAGTTAAACTAGTATCAATAAACTTTTCAACACTTCTCTTTACGCCCCAACTAGGATCCTTTACCATGATATTCAGAAAAGAATCTCAGTTGAAAACAATGAATTCTTCAAGTACAATGACCAGGAGATGGAGGAAACACTGGTTTCATTGTAAGAAGTGTTTCCCCTTCTGATTTTAGAAAGCCATATTTCCTTCCAAGTATGTCTTTCTCTTTGAGGCTGAAGTTTAAACCCAGAACAGAACCCATTCAATGCCTGCAGAGACCACGGAAGTACTGAACACAAGTACCAGTTTACAGCTTTGTCACCCAAACAGAAATAAAACAAAAGGGAGCAAGAGATTTGATTTTGTCAATTCATATATAGCTTGCCAGCAAAATAGGACAAATGGAGGTGAATTTACAGACCTCCCTCTTATTGTTTTTTTTCTGTGGCCCATATATTTGGTACAATGTATTGTCTTCATTTATGGAATGAAAAGTTTTGTAAATATCAGTTAAATCCATTTGATTCATAGTGTAAATTAATTCCGTTGCATCATTGTTGAGATTCTCTCTATTTGATCTGTCCATTTCTGAAGTAAGGGTGTTGAAGTTCTCCACTGCTACTGTATTAGAGTATATGGCTCCTTTTAGACCTATTAACATTTGTTTAAATAGCCAAGTGCCCTGAAATTAGGTGCACATACATTTATTATAGTCACATCTTCCCATTGAGTTGATCCTGTAGTCATTACAAAGTGTCTTTCTTTATCTCTTTCAACAGTATTTGTGTTAAAGTCTATTTTGACTGATATTAATATGACTACAGCTGCTCTTATTTGTTTTGTTATCGTGGAATATATTTTTCAAACATTTCACTTTCCATCTGTTTGCTAGTGGGATGTTTTCCTTTTATGCAGCAAATAGATGGAATAGATTGTTTTTAATCCATTCAGCCAACACTGTAGAGACTGGATTGTCAAGGTGATTAACATTCAAGGTTACTGCTGATAAGTAACAACTTTGTCCTGACATTTTCCATATATATTCCTGTTATTTGGATTTTTTCAACTTTTATTTAATAAATATAAATTTCCAAATTACAACTTTTGAATTATAGTGGCTTCCCCCCCCATAACTTCCCTCCCACCTGAAACCATCCCATCTCCCATCCCTCTCCCATCCCATTCTTCATCATGATTCAAATTCAAATTAGTATATATTACATAAATTTCAACAGATTGCACCCACAAAGACACACAAAGTATAGAGTACTGTTTGAGTATTAGTTTTACCATTAATTGGCATAATGCAACACATTAAGGACAGAGTCCTACATGGGGAACAGGTGCACAGTGACTCCCATTGTTGATTTAACAATTGAAACTCTTATTTATGATGTCAGTAATCGCCTGAGGCTCTTGTCATGGGTGGCCAAAGCTATGGGAGCCTCTTGAGTTCACCAACTCCGATCTTATTTAGACAAGGCCATATTCAAAGTAGAAGTTCTCTCCGGAACTGCCTTCTTTGATGGTCCATTCTTTCTGCTGGGATCTCACTCACAGAGATCTTTCATGTAGGTCATTTTTTGCCACAGTGTCTTGGCTTTCCATGCCTACAAAACTCTCATGGGCTTTTTAGCCAGATCTGAATGCCTTAAGGGCTGACTCTGAGGCCAGAGTGCTGTTTAGGGCATATGCCATTCTGTGTATCCTGCTTCCCATGTAGGATTATTATCTCCTTTTTAATTCTATCAATTATTATTTGCAGACATTGGTCTTATTTATGTAATCCCTTTGACACTTAATCCTAACTTTTTGATCAATTATGAACTTAAACAAGTAAGATGACATTGGTACATGTCACCTTTATAGGATTGAATTGGAATCCCCTGGCACATTTCAAACTCTACCATTAAGGTTAAGTCCAAGTGAGCATGTGACAAACTGTACATCTCTTCCCTCTCTTATTCACACTCCTATATTTAACAGGGATCACTTTTCAGTTAAATTTAAATGACTAAGAATAACTGTGTGTTAATTAAAGTGTTCAAACAATTGTATTAAGTACAACAAAAATACTAAAAGGAATAAAATAGTCAGTTGGTCCTCGAACAGTCTGGACAAGGGCTGATCAAGACATTGCTTCTCATAGTGTCCATTTTACTTCTACATGTTTCCTTTTTGGTGCTCAGTTGTTGCCAATCAGGGAGAACATATGATATTTGCCCTTTGGGACTGGCTTATTTCACTCAGCATGATGTTTTCCAGATTCCTCCATTTTGTTGCAAATGATCGGATTTCATTATTTTTACTACTGTGTAGTATTCTATAGTGTACATATCCCATAATTTCTTCATGCAATCTTTTGTTGATGGCCATCACCCCCACCACCATCACCATCATCATCGTCGTCATCAAAATCGTTTTAGGCAAGACTGCCAGGGGATAGATGGCCTAGGAAAATGTTGGAGGTATTCACCGCTGTGGAGGCTTGCCGCTGCCTAGGGCAGGAGAAGGTTTATGGTATCGCACAGGCAGATAGAACCTCATTGGTTCCCAGTGCATGCGCCAGAGCCACAGCATGATCCCCTGACTGTGAGCTGAGAACAGACACTCTATCACTACCATGGTGAGAGAGACTCACAGCAACTCAAAGACTGCTACAAAGTGATTATCTGCACTCTCAAAGACCTCCTTCAGACACAAAAGACTTGAGAGCTCTTCGAGTGAAAGGAAACCAAGAGAAAACCCCCAAAGTGGTCTTGGACTAGATCCTGAACCAGTGTGCATGTGTGCATGAGTGTGCATGTGTGTGTGTGTGAGTGTGCATGTGTGTTTGTGTGTGCAAGAGAAAGAGCAATAGTGAGGCAATTTGTGAAATTAAATACATTCTGTCCATTCAGTGGTACAATTGCATCATTACTAATTTTGTGACTTTTAGACGTTAACATGGCTATGTACAATGTAGGTCTCATTTTTAGGGAATACACAGGGAAGGATTTGGAAGCAAGAAGGCATGAGGTTTTCAATTTACCATCAGATGATGTAAGAGAGAGAGAAAGAAATATAGAGCAGATGGCATACAGCATTAATATTTAGGGAATCTGGGTGGAGAGGATATTGGAATTTTTTATTCCATTTTTGCAAACTTTGCATAACTTTGAAATTATTCCAAATAAATAATAGCGGTAAAGAGGAAAAAGAAAGTGTCTCTCTCTCTCTCTCTCTCTCTCTCTCTCTCTCCCCACAGATATATACATATATGTGTCCAAAGAAAATTTAGCAAAAGTATTAATAGTGTTTATATCTGCATGGTGGGATTACATATTTATTGAAACATCTCACTTAAAACTAATCTCCTCTATGCTTTTATGATTTGCACATAATCAACTGTGAGCATACATCGCTCTTTATAACACCCACTTATTTAAAATCTAGAGGGTGCCACCAGGGTCTCTGGTGCTGGCCTATCTGTCACAAGGCGGTTTCCATGGCCGGTTGTCCTGTCGCTGTCACTGTCTGGCTCATGCATGGATACACCCCTTGGGCTGCACCAGCAACTGTGGCAGTGACAAAATAGATCTGAATGGGATCGTGATAGTAGGAGAGCTGTAGTCTCAAGTGACTTGGTGTGTCACATGATTGTCCCCAAGGTGCTGGCTATGCTGCATGACAGAAGGAATTCTAGAAGTGTCAGCATACTCCTTGGTGCAGAATTACTCTTACCACTTTCTCAGAGTTCCATGCTGATGAATATGGAGAAGTGAATCTGTGTTGTTCCAACATCCTTTGGGATTTTTTAAAAACAAAAGTATTGCTTATGCAGATGTATGAAATATGTCTTCTTAATCTAGGGTACCTTGGAAAAATACTCTTCTCCCTTTAGTAATAGTTTTTTTAATAAAAAAGATTTATTTATTTTATTTGAAAGGCAGAGTTACAGAGAGAGGAAGAGACAGAGTTTTCCATCCACTGGTTCACTCCTCAAATGGTCGCAAAGTAGGGGTTGGACCAAGCCAAGGCCAAGAGCCAGAAGCTCCATTCAGATCTCCCACATGAGTGGCAGGAGCTCAGGCACTTGGACCATCATCCACTGCCTCCCAGACTCATTAGCAGGGAGGTGGATCAGAAGTGTAGCAACCGGGACTCAAACTGATGCCCATATGGGATGCTGGTGCCTCAGGTGGTGGCTTAACCCTCTGTGCCACAACACCAGCCACAAGTTATAGTTTCTTAGAATAAGTTTTGAAACAGCATACCTCGCTGTGTTAAGCAGAAATAACAGAGGGCCGATAAATATTAGTGTGATGAGCAGGCAACTGAAATACATGAATCAAAAAGGCCTAATGACTGGTGAGAGTAGAAAATGCTGCAGTTCAGGCTTTAAAGTTTAGCTTATGGGTCTGGCCTGGTGCAGCAGGGTTAGCTGCTGCTGTGCATATGGGTATCCCACATGACAGCACCAGTTCAAGTCCCAGCTGTTCCACTTCTGATTCAGCTCCCGGGAATGTGCCTGGAAATGCAATGGATGATGGCCTAAGTACTTAAGCCCCTGCCACCCACATGGGAGATGCAGGTGGAGTTCCAGGCTACTGGTTTGCCTTGCCCAGCCCTGGTCATTGTGGCCATCTGAGAGTGAACCAGTGGGTGAAGATTCTCTCTCTCTCTCTCTCCCTCTCTCTCTCTTTCTGTGTGTGTGTGTGTGTGTGTGACTTTGTCTTTCAAATAAATAGATAAGCAAATCTTTAAAAGATAGACTTTGGCTTGTGCAGTTGGTCTGATGCTGTCACTGACCAGCTGATTGCCGACTTTTCAATGACTGCTGATTTTATGTAGGGTCTGTGGATCCCTGGGTTTCCTGTGGCCTCAGGCAGGAGAGTGCCCAGCGGGTTGGGAACTCAGAGAGTAGCTTGTTCTCCAACTTCCTCCAAACTTCCAGAAAGGGCTTTGGAACTTGATGTCAGCAGATGCCCTGAGTTCTGTGTCCATCAAAACCAAGACCTATGATTAAGCTCTTCACATCACAAAGCTGGCCCTTTTCTGATTTGTGGTCTCAGAAAATCACTCGTGGCATTGCTCTAGATTCCTGACTCCCCTTCTGTCACCACAAGAGATCTCTCCATGAATTATTCTTAAAGGCTGCTGCCATTGAAACATGGAGAAAAGTGCTTAACTCCTCTTTAGATGAAAGAGACATTGAGTTTCTATTAACATAATTTCTGCTGAGCTCAGTTTAAGACACACTCGTGTGTTAAATAACATAATTTTGGAGAAAACCCCACTGATTTCCTGATAATTGCAAAATATTGATGGAAACAAAATACACACCTTTACAAGTAAATCTTGGATTTTTCTATTTACTTCCCAAATATTGAAAAGGGAATGCATGATAATAAAAATGTATTATTCTAGATCAAAATCTGATGTTGTGTTTAGCTTCCTTCCAGAAAATAACTTTAGTTATGTATTATTTATTAATACTGTATTATTTACTAGTAATCATTTAATTATCCAATGTAAATAATATAATGTGAAATAATTCAATATAAATTAAACAAGGATGGGTAAATTGTCTTAGGATGCAAATGCGTCTCTGTTATTAGCATCTCCATACCTTCTGTATTAATAATTTCACTGCTTTTGGGTAACAGTGATAGCTAACACATACAGCTATTTAAGGTGACTTTAGCATATTAATTCACCTAATCATTAGAATCATCTTATGAAGCGGGCTCTGATGTGCCCTTTTCCCAGATGATGAGACAGACACTGAGAGTTAACTCCCCACTTTACACAGCTAAGAAGTGGCAGAACAGATTCACACACACCTGGAATTCTGAACTCAGAGCCCATATTTTAGTGATTTCTTGCATTTTGCTGTGCCTGAATTACCTTCAGAGGCAAATTCCAAGACCAACTTTCCCTTCTGCCTTTCATCATAATTTATGGCTGTTCTCCTCCCAGTGGTGTGTTAACATGTAACTGCAGCCCTCCAAAAGCTGACTTGCAGCATTTGCCAATTACTGTGGTGTAAATATTCCTCCCATGGCCAATTTCACGTCATCCACTTGATGTCACTGAGCATGGAGTTGGGAAGAAGCATGCAACAGCACTCCATTACATCATGCACACTACATACACAACCTCAAGAGCACTGAAAATAATAAAATGCAGTTAAAAAGCTAAAGAATGATTAATTTTCAAAATTTATTATTTTTTAAAAGTATTTACTTGTTTTAATTTGAGAGAGAGAGAGAGAGAGAGAGAGAGAGAGAACAAGCTTACATTCACTGGTTTGCTCCCCCAAGCCAGGGCTGGACCAGACTGAAGCCAGGAGCCAGGAACTCTGTCTGTGTCTCCCATAGAGGTGGCAGGGACCCAATCACCTGAGCCATCACCTGAGCCTCCCAGGGTGCACATTAGCAGGAAGCTGGAATGGTGAGTGGAGCCAAGACAGGAACCTATGCACTCAAATATGGGATGCAAGTGTCCTAAGTGGCTTCTTAAATGCTGTGCCAAATTCTCATCCCTATCTTCATTTTTCATTTAACTTAACTTCAGTTTTTAAAAAAGTTTTGAATTACAGTTGTGGGTTACAGCCTCTATACTGGCTCACTCTGAGCCCTGCTGCAGACAAATCCCTGGGGTCACCAGACTCTCCTCTGGGGAGATCACTGATGGAAGGGCTTGCACAGTTCAGCCGAATGTTGCTCTGTGCTCCGACACCTGGTGGTTGGAATTGGAACTTGCTCTGTTCTCTGTGGCTGTTTTGCTCCATGCTGCAGGCTCACCTCACTGACACTGAGAGTATTCTTTACCCACTAGCACTTGCAGCTACTTATTAGGCTTGCAGAGGGTAATTGGACTCTTTTTTCTTATAATCCCCTGTACTAAGGGCTTTAACCTAAATTCCCAGGTATTGAGCCAAAGGGCACTCAAGTACCAAAGTAACTGAGTTTTTCTCCTTCCCTGAGATTCTCACCCCAACCATACAGTGAAGGAGGAGGAGGACCTCTCCAGTCTTGGCCCATAAGAAGCAGTCAGAGTATCAGTGCCCTAACACAAATCTGAAAGTCCTGTGTTTGTATTTCTTGCTTTTTGTTTTTTGGGTTTTTTTTAAATTTGTTTATATAATTGAAAGGCAGAGTTAGAGAGAGGGAAACAGAGAGATCTTCCATCTGCTGGTCCAACTCCCCACGTGGCTGCAACAGCCAGGGCTGGACTAGTCTCGCACATGGGCAGCAGGGGGTCAAGCACTTGGGCCATCTTCCACTGCTTTCCACATTAGCAGGAAGCTGGATCAAAAGAGGAGTAGCCAAGGAACAAACTGGTACCTATATAGGATCCTGGCACTGCAGATGGAGGCTTAGCCTACTATGCCGTGGCACTGGTCCTTTTGTGACTATTTTCTAAGAAGCTGACAGGGTTCATGTGGATATACCATGCTTCCAAAAAGGAAAGATTTAATCCCATCCTCCATCCCATAAGTCAGACAAGAGATGCAGGCAGCTGAAGCTGCAACTTAAATCTACTATGCCACTATAAACCAGATATCTTGTCAGACGTAAATGATTTGGAGGTTCCAGTTTGATCTCTGTGGTCTGTTGAGCCTTATCTCTATATTATGTTCCAATATCAATGACTCTTCCCACCTTTGTCTTTTCACATTCCCCATTTCGTACTGATCCATTCATACAACAGTTTCTTTGGAACACAGCAAGGTACCAGTCACTTGACTACAGGATGTGGCTATGCAGATGAGTGAGGCACAGGCCCAGTCCTGGCTCTTCTGGCTCTGTGTGGTGGCAGTAGAGGCCTGGGTACACATTTGGAAGAGTCCAATAGAGCAGGATTCCCAGCAAGCAGGATAATGCAGCCTCCTCTCAAAATGATGGTCAAGGCATGGTCACTTTTAACAAGACATAGAGAATGTTGGTAAACCACGTTAGCTAGTTCTGGAAAGTACTGTTCCTTGAAATGAACAAATGCCCCCCTCACAAAAAATAGGAGGAAGAGATAGTATGAGCTGAGGGGAACCATCAGCCCAGGGAGGGAGAACAGGTTTGACCTAGGATGGCAGGAATGGAAAGAACGAATTTGCAGAGGGAAGAATTGGTGGGTTTTATTGAGACATAGAGTTTCAGGAAATGGAAAGTTGAAAGTGATTCAGAGAGCTTTTCTAAAAATGATTTGGGAGCACATCATGGAAGCCTTTAATATTCCTACTCCTTGATTTAGTAATTTTACTTCTAGGGGTTTATTTAGAAATTAATCCCAGATGAGCAAAAAATGTGTATGTAGGGGCTGACACTGTGGCTTAGTAGGTTAAGCCTCTGCCTGCAACACCAGCATCCCATGTGGACTCTGGTTCATATCTCAGCTGCTTCTCTTCCATTCCAGTTCTTTTCTAATGGCCTGAAAAAGCAGTGGAAGAAGGCCTAAGTCCTTGGGCCACTGCAGCTACATGGGATATGGGGAAAGAAATTCCTGGCTCTTGACTGCGGATGGGCCCAGCTTCAGCTGTTGCAGCCATCTGAAGAGTAAACAAGCAGGTGGAAGACTTCTCACTCTCTCTCTCCTCTCTCTGTCTGGACCTCTACCTCTCAAATAAATAAATAAAAAATCAGAAAAATGTGTATGTAATATGCTTATCACAGTATTGGCATAGCAGAAAATCACTAGGAAGTCAATAGAGCTATAAATGTATGAATTTTGGTACAACCAAAAGAAAGGATAAATTAAAAATGGATTCTTTTGAAATGCATTTTAAAGTTTGGCTTTACTTTGTCAGAATTCTGATTTGTTTTCACATTCCTTTTTGCTCCTGCATTTTGAAGACTGTGGTGTTTCTTCAACTACTGAATTCCTTTTAGTTTCATTGAACATTTTACTGCATTTTCTTCTCATCTCTTCTCCCATATTTTTCAGAATTGGTCATCCTGGACTCTGTGGATTGGCAATATGTCTCTAGAGAGTCATTTAGGGAAGCACTGGACATGGGGAAACCATGGACAGCAGACAGAGGCAGTGTACCAGGCCACCAGTCACAGCCTCTGCTTTCCACTGAGCAGAGGATGTAGCCACGTGGGTGGTGAGTTGGACTGAAGATCAGGTCCAGAAGCCTCTTCAAATGGGAGCACGTGGCTTAGCTGTGCATGTCACTCTGGGCGACACTGTCTAAAAGGGCAGTGGTGCTGCCAGGACTCAGCTGCTTCCTCAGCTCCAGGGTGGTCCTGCTTGGACAGAAGGGGGCGCCAGGCCTATTAGTACCATGAGGGAGTCAGGGGCCAGCACAAATGTCCCATGGTATCTCACCTACCCGCTTTGGAAGCCACCGCCTTTCAGCTAACTTCTCTTTTTCACTAATTAAATTGGGAGGGTGCTGGCATCGTGACACCAGGTTAAGCTACTGCTTATGAGGCTGCCACCCCATATCTGAGTGTTGGTTTGAGTCCCAGCTAATCTGCTTCCAACCCAGCTCTCTGTTAATGCACCTGATAAGGCAGCAGAAGGTGGCCAACATACTTGGGCCCTTGCCATCCATGTGGGAGACTGCGATGAAGTTCCTGGCTCCTGGCTTCAGCCTGTACCAACCCTGGCTGGGCAGTCATTTGGAGGAGAGAACCAGTGGATGAAAGATATTCTCTCTCTCTCTCTCTCTCTCTCTCTCTCTCTCTCCCTCTCTCTCTCCCTCTCTCTCTCTTGCAGCTCTGCCTTTCAAATAAATAAATAAATCTTAAAACTATCTTCTCTTGTGTAGTATTATATGGATGAGTTTCCAAATTTTTATGATTATGGAGTGACACGTGTTTCAACAGTTAAAAAGTCTTTCAGGCTGGTGCCGTGGCTCACTTGGTTAATCCTCCACCTGCAGTGCCAGCATCCCATATGTGTGCCGGGTTCTAGTCCCAGTTGCTCCTCTTCCAGTCCAGCTCTCTGCTGTAGCCCAGGAAGGCAGTAGAGGATGGCCCAAGTGCTTGGGCCCCTGCACCCACCTGAGAGACCAGGAAGAAGCTCCTGGCTCCTGGCTTTGGATTGGTGTAGCTCCAGCTGTAACAGCCACTTGGGGGGTGAACCAATGGAAAGAAGACCTTTATCTCTGTCTCTCTCTGTCTAACTCTGTCAAATAAAAAAAGTCTTTCTATAAACCTTACTTATTCATTCAAAAAGTATTGGTTGCTATACACTCTGAGTCACTGGCCTGGGAAATTTAAGGCCCAAAGATTAATCACAATTAGACCCTACCACAGGGGAGCTTATGATTTCAGAGGGAGTTAGTAAGGTAGAATTTTAAGGAGTAATTAGTACCATGTGGATAATAGTTTTGTGTTATTTCATCTTGCCAGGACCTGTGAGATTGGCACGGTAGGTTTGCAGGGATGTGCCAGACTCATTTTTCTCAGAATACAGAGGAGTATGCTATTAGTTGTGGGAAATTTTCTACCTGTCTTTCACATTTTTCTTCTCATCTTTTGTCTCTTCTTTCCTGGCAGAATTCTGCCTAGTTTTCTGTTGTACTTCCTGCAATGATCTGATTGACTTACATTCCCCATCTGTTGTCACTTTTGGAAACTATCAGAGGTTGACTCCATGTCAGGACTCTTGTGAACAGTGCTCCAATAGATACAGTAGAGCATGGATTGCCATGGTAAAATGATATCTTGTCTTCTGGATGAATGCCCGCTAGGGGACTTCACACCGGGATACTGTTGAGCCATAAAAGAATGAAATTCTGTCATTTGTAACAAAATCCATGGAAGCAGATGACATTATGTGGAATAAAATAAGCCAGACACAGAAAGGCAAATGCTCCTGTTCTCTCTCACATGTGGAAGCCAAAAAACTCTATCTGAACCCAGAATAATGATTACTGTAGGCTAGGGAGTGTGGAGGGAATGGAAGGAGGCTGGATAATGGGTGATTATCCTTCACAGTAGCCTATGATATTTTTTATGAGAAAATAAAAAATAAAAGAGACCCAAGGCGCCAATCATAAAGTCAAGTCAAAAAGGTAGAAATGTTGATTGTACTGATTTGATCAATACACACTGTGTACGTATATTGAAAAGTCACCCTGTTCCCCATAAAAATATAGTTATTGCTAATGAAAAAAAATTTAAAGAAAAAATTATCTCAGGAATTCCTTCCAACCTTATTTTCAGTACTTTTATTGACTTTTTAAAAAAATTACTATCAATATTTAATGGCCAAGTTTTTTTTGTCCTTTACTCTGAAAATCTTACCCTGCTCTTATTTCATAGAGGCCATGTGTTTGTCAGAGCATACTCACCGTCATGGCTTCTATGGAATGGTCTTCCACTCCCTGTCTGTTTCTTCTGACTTTCTGGTTTCTACTTGTTGTTTGTAATGTCTTTTACTTTGCTCCTATTTTAGATCTCCCCCTCAGATATCTATCAAGTATTGCCTGGCCATTCGTGAGTTGACTGCACATTGTGTATCTTGTGAGGCTTGCATCTGGGGGGCTTTAGTGCAATATGGCAGGGAGGGGCTGGGTTTCTCTATGTTTTTGTCCCCAGGGAAGGATGTAATCCCTGCTTCCAGTCCAGCTTTGAGTGCAGGGAACTGGGCAGGGAAGAGGCAGGTGCAGTCTGGTGTGTACACTTTCGCTGGCTCCTTGCTGTGTTGATCTGACATCTCACTCCATCTGTTGGAGGAATCTCGCTAATCATCTCTACAGAAAGTTGTGACTGTTTTGATGGTTTCCAGATGTTGAGATACCAATCTAAGCCTTTCTCCATTGTCTTTCATAATCTTGTTACTTACAGTCCATGTGAGCACCAGAAGTCAAGCCATTGATTCTGTGGCCATGGGACAGGGAAGACAGTGACTGCTCACTACTATTTACAGTCTGAGCAACTTACATTTCAAGTCATGACATATAAGGGAAAGAAATCAATAAAGTGAATATTTTCCTGACAACACTTTAAATACTGGTCAGTGTAAACAGTTAACAGTATTGATTTATAGCTGATGAAATTGAAAGTCTCAAGTCAATAGAAAGGCAAATTTGTTTAGAAATCTCTGTCAATGACACCATGGCAAGCATTGGCAAAGGAAGGCAGACATTTTGTGCTATTGAGATGAGTCTGAAATGGCACCACCACTCCTGGTTTAGGACCTCTTAAGATCATAAGGTAAGAGAGAGCTAATGGCTCTCAGAGAATGCCTGGGCTTATTTCCTCATTTTACAGAGAAGAAAAAATGAGGTTTGGAGTGGTAAAATAAATCTTCACAATTGACTATTACATACTTCTTAATGCATAGTTATGCAATTTTTAAAATTTTTATTTATGATGCCAGCATCCCATATGGGTGCCAGTTTGAGACTGGATAGTTCCACCTCCAATCCAGCTCCTTGCTAATGTGCCTGGGTAAGCAGCAGATGATGGCCCAAGTGCTTAGGCCACTGCTACCCACGTGGTAGACCAGAAGTAGTTCCAAGCTCCTGGTTTTGGTCTGGCATAGTCCTAGGTGTTACAGTCATTAGGTGAGTAATCCAGTGGAAAAAAGATATCTCTCTCTGTGTGTGTCTCTCCCTCTCTCTGTAACTCTCTCTTTCAAATAAATAAGAAAATATTGAAAACAAAAATTTTAGTTATTTATTTGGGAGACAGATGGGCAGAGAGCTCCCATCTGTTGGT
This sequence comes from Lepus europaeus, assembly GCF_033115175.1. Classification (NCBI taxonomy): domain Eukaryota; kingdom Metazoa; phylum Chordata; class Mammalia; order Lagomorpha; family Leporidae; genus Lepus; species Lepus europaeus. The sequence goes on along the minus strand of NC_084850.1, from coordinate 95,787,398 downwards.
TCAATTCCCAAATACCCAGAATGGCTGGGGCTGGGGCAGGCCAAAGCCAGGAGCTGGGATTTAATCCAGGTCTCCCACAGGGGTGGCAAGAATCCAATCACTGGAGCCATGCCTGTTGCCTCCTAGAATCCGGGCAAGCCAGGACTCACACCCAGGCACCCCAACATGGGGTGTGGGGACCCCAGCCAGACTCTTCACTGTCGCTTCTAAAGTTACACAATTTGAATTAAATAGAAAGCAATTTAAAAATTTTTAAACTTTGAAAAAATGCAAAAAAAGAAAAAGAGAAAGGTTTGGGTCATCACCCTAGGGTGTGTTCTTTTTAGTTTTTGTGCAAAAAGGGTCTGACAAAGAAGAAAGAGAAATTGACTTCAGCTGAATGCTGTTGGTGATCATGTGCTCCCCGCACACTTCTGTGCTCCCCATCCACATGGGGTTATATGGCTGGTAGAGCACTGAAGAGCATGTTGGTGTGGACGCATGAATGCAACAGTAGAGGTTTCCTGCACTGGAAGAGCTCATGTGGTCTTCTTAACCGTTCTTCCCAAGAATCCAAGAGTTTCATGTAGTCAGTTACTCTAGATTGGGGGTGGGGGGGACAAGGGGAGAGTGGGTGTTGGACAACGATGCTACCAGGGAAATACGATGTGGAAAAGCATCACAAGAAAGGATTGTCTTTATCCCTCTTTAGGAAAAATGGTCCAACTTCCTCAGCTGCGAGATTGATTTTTCTGTGTACTTGAGCAAATCAGTCATGTCATACTGTAAAGCACTGTTGACTCTGAACTTCAGCATTTGGATTTAAGCCTAGGGACTCTCACTATCAGTTTTTTGTTTGTTTGTTTGTTTGTTTTTGTATAAGCTACTTGATTTCTCTGAACCTCGGTTTGTATCTTCATAACTAAGAATAACTAAATCTGAACGCTGTTGTGAAGAGTAAATAAACTAATGCATGGTGAGATGGCTGGTGCATTGGAGGCAGGACATAAACTTTGTCATTCCAAGGATTCTTTAAGAAAGAACTTAAGGAGCCAGCACTGCGGTGCAAAGAATAAAGCTACTGCCTGCGACACCCGCATCCCGCATGGGCACTGCTTCCCAACCCAGCTGCTCCACTTCCAATCCAGCTCCCTGCTGATATGCCTGGGAAAGCAGTAGAAAATATCTACATGCTTAGGCCCCTGCCATCCACATTGGAGACCTAGAAGAAGCTCCTGGCTCTTGGGGGTCGTGGCCATTTGGGGAATGAACCAGTGGATGGAATCTCTCTCTCTCTCTGTTTCTCTCTCTCTCTCTGTAATTCTGCCTTTCAAAAAAAAACAAATATATTTTTTTAAAAATATATTTTTGTGCAAAAATTTTGAAGTCCATGCATACAAGTTGTGGTGATCATTATTATTTCTATGTGGAAATGATATCTAACCACCCAGTAGTGGGTGGGGGAGGGCTCATCTCAGACCCTCACTGACTTAGGGGTCAGGAGCCAGGCTGACCAGGGGGACAGGCTGAGTTCCCAGGCTGGGAGTATTGAGTGATGCTGGGACTGCACACTCAGTGCTCATCTCAGGGCCTGTTAAGAGTTGTTCCTGGTGCAAATCAATTGTCTCATGGCTCTCCTTGCTGTAGAAGATGTTGTACCGATAGATCCTGTATGCAATCTTTGCTGTATTCAGGGAGGCTGGATATCTTTGGTTCTTTGTGCCTTAAGGACAACATGCTATGACTAGGTTCTGTCTCTAGGTGGCAGCAAAAGATCAGACATGGAAAAGTCAGTTGGCAAAGCCTTTTGCAGAAGTGTATCACAATGAGTCTGCTTCTTTGAGTGGCCTACAGAAAAGACCTGAAGTATTTAGCATTCATAATTTCAGTAGATGCAGCACATCGATTGAATCATCTTGTGTGTGTTTCCATGTGATTAAAAATATCTGAGGGGGCCAGAGCCGTGGCTCACTTGGTTAATCCTCAGCCTGCGGTGCCAGCATCCCATATGGGTGCCGGGTTCTAGTCCCGGCTGCTCCTATTCCAGTCCAGCTCTCTGCTGTGGCCCAGGAGGGCAGTGGAGGATGGCCCAAGCCCTTGGGCCCCTGCACCTGCCTGGGAGACCGGGAGGAAGCACTTGGCTCCTGGCTTTGGATCAGCTCAGCTCCAGCCATAGTGGCCATTTTGGGGTGAACCAACAGATGGAAGGCCTTTCTCTCTGTCTCTCTCTCACTAACTCTATCTGTCAAATTAAAAAAAAATCTGAGGCCTTCGGTGCAAACATCATACAGTAATGCACTGCCTAGAGATTTTCAGACAGGCTGCATATACGATGGTGGTCCCATAGGATTATAACAGAGCTGCAGAATTCCTACTGCTATCGTAACGTCCTTGTGCAATGCATTACTTGTGTATTTGCAGTGTATTATTTATACACTGGCATAAATAAACCTACTGTGCTGCTTCTCAAGTAGAAATACAGCCACACAATGACATGTAGTACCTGATACCTGATAATGATCATAACGGTTATGCTACTGCCTAATGTATTTTCTGTACTATACTTTTAAGCATTATTTTACTCTACTTTTTTTAAAGTTACTGTAAAACAGTATTCCCTGTTACCCAGGCAGCAGCCTCACACATCCTTGTGTTCTATTCCTTGATTGCAGTAAGAGGCCACATGGCGTGACTGACCTGTATAGTATAGTTTTCTGCAAGTGCCCTCTGCAGTGTGTAGCTGAAAATGACATCATTAGTCCCCCATTCAGATTTCTCGCAGTAGCTGATAGGTTTGATTTCATATCTTCTTCCTTACTGTATATTTTACTACATTATATCTATTGTTGTCCATGCTTTTCTTCTTTTCAGATTTCTTTGAGATTAATCAGGACATTCGTTTTAACTAATTCTCTCTTCCCATCTTCCTCTCAAGCAATACAAATTTTTTATTTCGTATTTAAAGATTAAAGTCTCTATGAATGTACATAAATTCAAGGTTACTTGGATTCCCTGAAGCTTTTTTTTTATTAATTTATTTTATTCGAAAGGCAGAGTTACAGACAGAGAGATAGAGTGAGAGATCTTCCATCTGCTGGTCCACAAATGGCCACAACAACAGAGCTGGGCCAATCCAAAGCTAGGAGCCAGGAGCTTCTTCCGGGACTCCCATGTGGATACAGGGGCTCAGGCATTTGTGCCATCCTCCACTGCTTTCCCAGGCCATTAGCAAGGAGCTGAATCAGAAGTGGAGCAGCTGGGACTCGAATTGGTGCCCATTTCGGATGCCAGGGCTGCAGGCAGAGGCCTAACCTACCTGCCATAGTGCCAGCCCCCTGCCTGAAGTTTAACACCATCACTCCCACTCTCTCCCTACCTTGGGAGACAGAATGTGTTTGGGTTCTCATATATTTTCCCATTCTTATCCTCTATATTTTGTTAATTAAATTAATAATTTATATGAGGATTCAAAAAGTTCATGGAAAAGAAAGTTTAAAGATAAGTTTATTTTGGTGCAAAAAAATTGTGTAGTGCAGTTTTTAAAAACAATATGCAGGCTAGCACCATGGCTTAACAGGCTAATCCTCCACCTTGCGGCGCCGGCACACTGGGTTCTAGTCCCGGTTGGGGCGCCAGATTCTATCCCAGTTGCCCTTCTTCCAGGCCAGCTCTCTGCTATGGCCCGGGAAGGCAGTGGAGGATGGCCCAAGTGCTTGGGCCCTGTACCCGCATGGGAGACTAGGAGAAGCACCTGGCTCCTGGCTTTAGATCAATGAGATGTGCCTGCTGCAGTGGCCATTGGAGGGTGAACCAACGGCAAAAAGGAAGAGCTTTCTCTCTGTCTCTCTCTCTCACTATCCACTCTGCCTATAAAAAAAAATATGCATTTCCCATGAACTTTTGGATACCCCCTCATTTAGGGAGTTTATAATTTTTTTGAAAACAACTCTAAAATTGGGGAAATTAAAATAGCACAGAGAATATCTGCAATTACCTTCACTGTGATTTGTCAATTATTATTAACATTTTACCCCATTAACTCTGTTATTGGCTTTCTTTTTTTAATTTAACAGATGTATACCAATTGTACATATTTGTGGGGTACTTTGTGATATTTTGCTAGATATATATAATGTATAAAGTCCAATATGGGTACATCTATTTATCCTTTCAAGCATTTAACATTTCTTTACTGTGAAATCATAAAAAAACCTATCTTCTAGTTCTTTTTAGAGAAATATGCAGTAAATTAATATTATCTATCTTTATCCTGCTGTGCAATAGAACCCCAAAACTTTACTCCTGTTTAGGTATAACCTAGTACCCCTCCCACCCTCTCTTTCTCTCTCTCTCTCTCTCTCCCTTTCTCTCTCCCTCTCTCTCTCTCACACACACACACACATACACACACATGTATACCATCTGAGGATAAATTACATGTGTGTAATTGTCCTATCCCTCAACACTTCAGTGTGAACTTCCTAGGAAGAGTGACATTCTCTTACATAGTCACAGTGCGGTCATCAGTTTCTTAAGTCTATACTGGTAGAGTATTTTAATCTATGATCCATATTAATATTTTGTCCTTGGCCTACTGATGTCTTCTCATGTTCCCAAGTTCTCCTGCCTTAGTTTTCTGTTTCCAGTCTTCTGTAATCAGGAACCATACACAGCCTTTCTTTCTCTTTTTTTTAGGGTTTATTTTATTTTTTTGAAAGAGTTACAGAGAGAGGTAGAGACAGAGATAGATATCTTCCATCCACTGGTTCACTCCCCAGTTGGCTGCAACGGCTGGAGCTGGGCCAATGTGAAGCCAGGAGCTTCTTCCGGGTCTTCCACGTGGGTGCAGGGGCCCAAGGACTTGGGCCATCTTCTACTGATTTCCCAGGCCATAGCAGAGATCTGGATCAGAAGAGGAGCAGCCGGGACTTAGAACTGGTGCCTCTATGGGATGCCAGCACTTCAGGCCAGGGCTTTAACCCGCTGTACCACAGCGCTAGCCCCACATAGCCTGCTAGTACATACACATTCTTTGAGAATACAGCTCCCCTGCCATCTTTACAGTTGGATGTTGTTTGATTCTGTGTGATTCAGTGCACGTCTTCTCACTCAAGCTCATCAAGGTGTGTTTTCCTCGGGGTGGCCCACTGGAGGCGCCGGGGAAATCTCTGTCCTCCCCTGGGAATGTTAATGTTGATCATCTGATTTCTCCAGCATGATGGCTTTCTTTTTCTCCCTTGCAATGAATGAGCAGTCTGTAGTGGTTTATCATGTTAACATGTACGTATATGCCAAGTTCCCTCCCAGATTTTCACATTGATGCATCTTGTTTGACATAATCATTACTAATGATGTTTGCAAAATAATGGTTTCCCATCTCCATCGTTCCCAAGAGATTTGTCAGTCCATCTCTTGCCATTCAACCAGAAGCAAGAACCTGCTGCCGTCTAACTCACTTTCTCTCTCTCTCTCTCTCTCTCTCTCTCTCTCTCTCTCTCTCTCTCTCTCTCTCCTAAACAGTGACTTTGGACTGGTGTCCTCTAAGCTCTTCTGGCCTGTCAGGTGGTGGCCCTGTGGGGATCCTGCTAGCTCTGGTTGAGTTGTTCCATCAAGTTCAAGGTCACAGTGCCTGTGCTGTGGCTCCCTGAAGTGCCTCCTACAGACTGCAGTGACAATGACCTTCTTCAGGCCTTTTGCGGGGTTCGCTTTGCATTGCCGGTCTGTGGCTCACCAACCAGAGGGTTGATGTCTCCAGAGCTGCTCCCTTAAACTTAGGGTCAGTGATGCCTCATTATGCCTGAGTGCCCCTGGAAGCCGGGAGCCCCGCAGTCACGGTGCTGCCCTGGCTGTGGAGTCACCAAGCCCTTGCTTCCCAAAGCGGCCGGAGGACCCACAAAGAAGGCCTGGAAGCCTTAGTTCTCTGATGGACACAGAACCTCCACTCCCGCCCACACCTGGGAATGCAGAATCTGCCTGCTCAGATATGCAGGAAGTACATCCAGGGTCGCTGATCCCCCTTCCTCGTCCCTGAGCGTGACAAGGGCCAGGTCTCAGGATGGCTGAAGCTCCGCTGAGTGCGCTCCATCACGGCAGGGGCCTCAGGGTCCAGCCACTCCTCCCCACTAAGGAGCTGAGGAGCTGTCCAGAGCAGCCCGAGCCCCTTGCCCTGCAGGTCTTCACCGGGAGCCTGAGGCACCAATGATCTCTACCCCTTACCCCATGTCCGCACCCCGGCAGGGAACAAAGCGCGTCCCTCGGCTCCATGCAGCCCGCGCTTTACTCGGTAGAGCGTAGCTCCATCCTGGGCACCGGCACCGAGCTCGGGGTCCCCGGTGCCTTGTCCCCTCCCCGGCCTTGTGCGCTGGCAGCGTCGGGGACTCCCGCGCAGGGGGTCAGAGCAGCGCTGCAGAGGCCACACACCTCGCTCTGCAAGGCGCAGGGGGCGCGGGCTACCAGGTGCTGTGGGGCCGGTAGGCGGAAAACTTGGGGTCCCTGGCGGCCAGCCCACGCGCATTCTGCCCTCGCGTGGCTGGCGGTCCTGTAGGGGACGCCCTGGATGCGGGAGGAGTAGGTGCCCCAGCCCCTCTTCTTGCCTCTTTCCCAGCCTGCAGGTGTGCTTGGTGTTTTCCACTCCCTGCGTGTTCGGCAGGTGGAAAGGGAGCTCCTCCACATCCCAGTGCCCAGCAGCCAAAGCTGGGCCAATGGGAAGCCAGGAGCCAGGAGCTTCATCCGGGTCTTCCACATGACTGCAGGGGCCCAAGCAGTTGAGCCATCCTCCATTGCTTTCTCAAGCGCACTAGCAGCGAGCTGGACCAGAAGTGGAACTGCCGGGACTCCAACCCAGTCCACATGGGATGCGGGCACTGCAGGCACCGTGTTAACTTGCTCCATGACAGCACCGGCCCCGTTAACTCAGTTACAGTTAAAGCTCCGGCAGGTCACTTACTTCCAACTCAGTTCCCATCTCTGAGACTGGGCTTGGGATTTAAAGATCAAACACATCCAAAATAATGTGATTAATAGCTTTTTGTCATGTTTAGAATTTGTTTCTACCTCTACAAGTGCAAGTTATGGAACCAAACTTCCCTTGCACATGAAACATAGGTTCTGCAGCTATAACTTGATGAGAGGTACAAAGTCAAGTGCCCTGCTGGAGCCAGATTTGCTGGATCTCTTGCTGTTCTCAGGACCTGGCCCTACAATGGTAGGGTGTGTTTAATATGCATGGAAGACAGTAAGATCACATGCTCTCTCACAGCAGACATAAGCCCCTTGCTTTTCTGGAGCTTAAACCTAAAACTGGATTATCTTTAAATGTATAACTAACACCTGTACGGCTTGGTAGAAAATAATGTGCTTAATGGGAACAAGAGAGAAACAATCTATAAATGCTGCTGCCTGATATCATGGAGACTTTGAAAACTTTCTATGAAACTGAACACACAGACTCATAAGTGCTACTTCTTCAACTGAAGCAAACCCCACAGGTTTCCCAGGCAAACCTGGCCAAAAAGAGAAGCCTGCAGGGCAAGCAGACACTGCGTATCCAAACTGTGAGCTCTGCAACTTCCAACAGCAAAAGCAGAAGTATTGCTACAAATAACTGATTATAATTGTAATATTTTGTCTTAAAGAATGTGTGATACTTACTGCTGTGCAAGTCATTCCAATCTCAAAGTAAAACATTTAGGCACAAATAGTTACTGTTAAATGTGTACTGCTATTTTTTACAGTCCTGAAGATATATATATATATATATATATATATATATATATATATAGTGTAAAAGTTAAGATATTTTGAAAATGATATGATAATACTCCTTAAAGTAAATAAACTTAAAAGACCGAGTTTAAACCATTGCTTAGAAAATATGGAATAAATGCATGCCAAAACAATACACAGATCTAGTTTTTCCACCACCCTGATTTTTTTTCTGAGTCTTTTTACAAAAACTACACCAACACAAATACTGTAGACTTCTATAATTCAAACAGCAAATAGCTCAATATGGACAACATCCATGTGCTACAGCTAATTTTAGACACAAACCGATGGCTTCAAACATGCTCTTTTAAAATAAGAATATGCCACTTCTCCAAATCTTAATTTGGTTTTCTTTGTCAATAAATTAAAATGTATGTAATGTGCATATGTATATACAACATCAGAAGAGTGTATGTTGTGTATACACTTATCTATTAAACACACACACGCACACACACAAGTATCTACACAAATCCCTGAAGAGGATTCAAATGTTCTCTCTGATTTAAAAGGCCATTCCCTACTACAAAATTACATTCAATACCATTATGATCTCCTTTCTGCTATAGGTAACTTGCTACACTTATGCTGGATGTTACTAGAATCACGAACCAAGAATTATACAGTAATTTCTAACTCAAAGTAAATGAAATGGTCCAATTTAACATGCCACTGAAAATTATAATAGTGCCAGTGTAAAAATGAGCAAAGTTGGGGCAAAGAAATTGTTTCCTCTTTCTGACTCAGTGTTTAGGTAAAAGTATATTTTATAAGTGGAAAAAAAAAAAAACTCCATCTAGACCAATGATTATACTCTATCCAGTTAACACTAAATTGATGGATCCGAAATGTCCGTAAGGTCACAAGGTCACAACTCTGTGTCTTATTCTGCTTTTAAACAATCTCTAAGATTTTTTGCAGTCTTGTTTTGTAAAAACCTCCCTATGTTCAAATTAATGGTGGGAGAACAGAAAAAAATTGATATTATATTAAAAGTTGAGATGAGTCACTCTGAAAAAAGTATAAAAGGAGTGGACAAAAGTGACCCCTTTGACAAATTCTGCTTCAAAAACAAGGGAATAATTTACAAAAGCAAAGTTTCTTCTTAAAAAGAAACAGTTTGACATCACACAATCACTGAAACAATAAATGTACTGTTACATTCAACCAAAGAGAGACAAAGGTTCAGAGTATGAGAAACAGCCAACCTTTTCAACACTCCAAATATGTGGGCATCAGTAATGAAGTTACATTAAGAAAGAAAAGCAAGTTCTCACTTGGGTACAGAGAAGAACCAAGTAACCCTGAGACAAATTCTGATGGGTAATAAAAATGAGACATGATCTGGAAACTGAGATTGAATTCTAAAGCCCCAGATTGGTGTGTGACACTGGCAATAAGCACTATCAGTCACAATGGAAAGAGGCCTACAGGTATGCACTGAGTTATTCCCCCACCACTCACTTTTCCCCAGCTCATCTCTACACCAAAGCACCAAAAATTTGAATAAAAACTATTACTTATTGAAAAGCATTTAAAATTGTAATAAAAAACCCTTTAAACTCTTTTGTTCTTGTTGTTTTTAAATATTTATTTATTTATTTTAAAGTAAGAGTTACTGAGACAGAGAGGCAGTGGAAGAGAGAGACAGAGAGGTCTTCCATCTGCTGGTTCACTTTCCAAATGGTCACAATGGCTGGGGCTGGGCTAAACTGAAGCCAGTAGCCAGCAGCTTCCTCCAGGTCTTCTATGTGGGTGCAGGGGCCCAAGCACTAGGCCTTCTTTTACTGCTTTTCCAAGCAATTAAAGCAGTTGTTAGCAGGGAGTTAGACTGAAAGTGGAGCAGCTGGGTCTCAAAAAAGCACTCATATGGGATGCCAGCATTTTACCTGCTACACCACAGCCCTGGAGCATTCCATCTTCCTTGTCAGGTAAAAAGATTGTGGCAATATTCCTGTGATACCAGAGCTATCAGGATTTAGGAGGCATCAGCACATTTGCAGTCACCAACTGTGTTGACAGACTAGGTTTCAGAGAGCTCCAATTCTGGAAATAATGGAGGTAAAATGAAGTGGTAGAGAGCCACACAGATTCTCAGAAAAGGCAGGTTATCCCTCCAGTGATGGCCATATCTTCAATAACTTTCTAAGTACCGCTTCCTAGATCCTTGCCTGTCCTCAACCCACTCACATATCTCTTCTAAAAGCTTATACAAACTTTCCAACATCACACTATCTTTGATAGCTTATGGATTAGGTGAGGTATCATCACTTAAATCTTAAATCACTCTTGGCATTAGAGTGAATAATTAACAGCTTGGGCCATGCAAAGCTATGACCTTCACCCTTCTAGGATTCCCTTGCCTCTGCTGTGAAGAACTATTGAGAACATTTGGGCCAGAGGGATGTTCCTTCAGGTGAAATCCCTATTCATGGAACCCACTGCTTCACACATCATTAGCTACTTTGTTCTAAACTAAACAGGATCAGGGCCAGCGCTGTGGCACAGAGGGTTAACACCCTGGCCTGAAGTGCCAGTATCCCATATGTGTGCCGGTCCTAATCCTGGCTGCTCCACTTCTGATGCAGTTCTCTGCTATGGCCTGGGAAAGCAGTAGAAGATGGCCCAAGTCCTTGGGCCCCTGTACCCATGTGGGATACCCAGGGGAAGCTCCTGGCTCCTGGCTTCAGATCGGCACAGTGCCGGCTGTTACAGCCAGTTGGGGAGTGAGCCATCAGATGGAAGACCTCTGCCTCTCCTCTCTCTGTGTAACTCTTTCAAATAAAATTAAATAAATCTTTAAAAAAATTTAAAAAAATAAACTAAATGGGATCAGCATTCAGTTTCCTAACTATTCTCACAGAATCCATTGTCCTTGGAAATAGATTTTGTATAAACAAGAGCATGGGCAGGATACACAGTGCAGGAATGGGCCAGAAACTTCATTATCTGAGAAGGCACCACAAAACCTACTACTGTCTAATAGCAGGGCAGCCTGCACACACTTCACAGTGAGTTCTCTGTGAATTTGGGGGTATTTCACTGGTATTGTTAATATCTTAGTACTACCATGGATAAAATAATGTCATCCAGGCCACTAAAAGGATTCCTCAGTGGCTGAGCTAGAAGTGGACTTATACCACAGGCCTCCCTGCTCCTCACACGATCTGTAGGCTCCCCTTTCTCCATTGTCATCTTGGATTGTCTATCCCATCTGTGGAGATTCTGGAATCACATCTGCACATGTGAAAGAACACACTGGCTTTCTGGTACAGCACCTACTACTGAGAACATGTGTCTCACTTTCTAGGGCTCCCTGTGGGCCTGTGAGGCCTCTACCTTATCCCCAACCTTCAGGGAAGCAGAATTCATTTACAGCTTGTGGAGCAGCATTGGGAGAAACACAGGGCCTAGAAAATCTTGAAAGAACAGGGCAGGGCTGAGAAGGATAGCACATGCTCAGAAGGAAATGGAAAGGCCTTCCGATGGTTCTGTACTAATGATGTCACAAGATGATGAGACTACCTTTCTCATAAGCCTCTGCACCCCTCCACTAAGAACAAGAAGAGTGGTATGTCTATTTGCTCACTATTCAGCCCTACTGCCTGGAGAATGCATGTAATGCATTGAGATTGGTCTCTCCAAGTGGAATTCTCATGATCAATTCTTAGCCTGACAAATTCACATTTGAAAGAAATGTGCTAGGAATGGAGAAATTTGAACATTGCTGTTTAATGATATTTGTCACTACTTTATTTCTATTTTTCTGTTAACTGTTTTGTAGGTATAGAACGCACATCTAGGGGCTGGCACTGTGGCGTAGCAGGTAAAGCCAGTGCCTACAGTGTGGGTATCCCATATGGGTACCAGTTTGCAGCCCAGCTGCTCCACTTCCAATCCAGCTCTCTGCTGTGGCCTGGGAAAGCAGTGGAGGATGTCCCAGGTCCTTGGGCCCTTGTACCCATGTGGGAGACCCGGAATAAGCTCCTGGCTCCTTCCAGATCAGCGCAGCTCTGGCCATTGCAGCCAATTGGGAAGTGAACCAGTGAATGGAAGACCTCTCTTTCTCTCTGCCTCTCTTTCTCTCTCTGTGTAGCTTTGACTTTCAAATAAATAAATAAGTCTTTTTTAAAAAGAATATTATCTATTTATTACAGATACTTAAAGCAGGAGGAAAGTCACCATGACTCTACATTAAGATACTTAAGCAACAAACTAATATTCTGTGGCAACTCATATTTCACCCTTGAAAAAAGAGGCTTTCTCTAAAGTACTACAATAATTCATTACCTATCAATGAATCATATTTCTCAGTTGAGAAAACTATCCTAGTGCATATACTGGAATAAGATAGTGAGCCTTAAGGTGGATACACCTCAAAATCACTGCACACTCACAGATCTGCCATTTCCTGGAACCTAGAAACTCATAAGGCCTCTCTGTCCAACCCATACACCATCTATCTGACTACCTAATAAATTTTCATTGTCTAACAGCTGAACCTGAACTTTTCCCTCCATTTGTGATTTTTGCCACCAATTAGGCAAGGAGATCAGTGCAAGGGTTTCAAGGCAATCCCACCCCTATTGCTGATCTCCTTCCAATAGAGATAAGCCTATATTCTATAGCCAGAGTTGGTGTGGGTTTGAACAGGGATGTGAAGGCATACTCACTCTTAAACAACAATTTACCCCTTGTTGTTTCTATGCATAAGATATGGTTTTCCCTGTTCTCTGATCCTGCCTTTGTCCTTCAGTGATTGTCTTCTGCAAATTAAGAAACCTGCCTCAAAATGTTAAGCCTAGATCTCTCCATTTCAGATCAGATTGCACCTGAATATGTAGGTCTCAAAGTTGTATTCCTTGAAATAGAAAATGAATTTTCAGGAATCAAAGAATTAGCTCGAGGGCCAGCATTTTGGTGCACCAGGCTAAGCCACTCTGCAACAATGGCATACCATATGGTCACAAGTCTGAGTCCCAGATGTTCCACCTCCACTCCAACACCCTGCTAATGCACCTGAGAAAGCAGTGAAAGATAGCCCAAGTTCTTGGGCCTCTGCCATTCACATGGGAGACCTGGATGGAGTTCCAGACTCCTAGCTTTGGCCTGTCTCAACAGATGGAAGATCTCTCTTTCCCCCACTCTTTCTCTGTAACTCTGCATTTCAAATTAACAAATAAATCTTCTAAAATTTTTTAAAACAAACTAGTTTGTTCCATGAAGTAGCTCGTTGATTAGTCCTTTTCTAGTAATTACTGCTCCAGAATGGTGGTAGTCACACACCTCTGCCAGCAGGAGTTGTTCATACTATGATTGGAGATGTGGATTCTTTTTTTTTTATCTTACTGAACTCCACCTTAAAATCAATCATATTGGGTTTGTTTATAACAGCACAGAATTCCAAGAGTCAAAATGAAATAAAGCAGGTATTTTAAAGATTTAAGAGTCGTTATCAAAAATAAATTACATTTTTTCAAGATACAGAAATGCTGCTATGATGGGCTATGATGGCTGGGAGCCCAGTAACCTTTTAATAGCTGTGTTGATGTCACCTCCTGTTGCTATTAGCGCGTGCAAGTTTGCTTCATGGTTCAAAAACCCCATTGCACTGAATTGTTCCAGTTGTTGCTGAAATCTGACTTCTGGATTCTGCAGCTGAAGATTTACTCCAGCAAGAGCCTGCAGCATCTGCTGAATAAACTGTTGGTGGCCAGGTTCGGTGGTCCCTGTTGTGGGGCTTGTGTTCTCACTGGCTGTAGTGTTAGATCCATTGGTTCCTGAAGAGCCTCCAGTGTTTCCCAAGGCCCCCAGGCCAGGAGTAAACCTTGGAATGAGGCCAGGGGCTTCTGTTGCTAATGTTTGTAAACCCTGCTGAATTTGTAACAAGGCCTGCATTGCTCTAGGGTTTGACATTGCTGACAGTGTATCAGGATTCTGCATTTGTTGAAGGAAAGTTGGGAGCTGTTGTCTCATTTGTTCTTGAAGCTGAGGATTTCCAGCAAATAGGGGATTATTCAGCATCATCTGTGCAGCAAGGTCCGGGTTCTGGCTTAGTGACTGCATCATGCTTCTCATGTAGGGGGCAGACAACATAGTTTGCATAAGTTGTGGGTTTTCAGTTATTTGTTGCAATAAGCTCTGCATTCCTGGTGTGTTGAACATACTAGCTCCTACTCCTGGTACCAAATTTGGCACAGCAGTACTCTGCCCAGCAGTGCCACTGGCAGCATTACTAGCAGTGCCACCCACAGCACTGGTGGTGCCGCTTGAAGCTGATGAATTCTGGGAAGCCTGCGGAGCCCAAGGATTGGGTAATGGATCTCTATTTTCTGTCCGAGAAGGCTGACTACCTTCACCTGAGGATGTATTGCTTACCAAGGAAGCAAATGGATTACCACCAAACTGCTCTTGTGCAGCACTCAGCATCGGCTCCTGAATATCCGTGTACATGCGACGTAGAGCATTGTAACCCCCTGGAATACTTTCTAAGTTGCTCAAGGCTCGATCCTGGTTTCTCATCATCTCCTGCATCATTGCTGGATTCCTGGCAAGTTCCAGTGTTTGTCTCATTATGTCTGGATTATTCAGTTTATGGCTAATCTCCGGGTTTCTCTGTATCAACTGCTGCATCTGTGGGTTGGCTATGATTAACTGCCTCATCAGATCAGGGTTTGAAAGCATGCTCTGGACGAAGGGATTCTCCATGATCTGGACCATCATCTCTGGGTTGGACAGAAGTTGGCGCTGCATCTGACTCTGCAGTTCAGAGAAGTTGGTAGTATTCAAACCTAAGCTACTCAGACCTGCAAGTCCTCCGAGGCCACCTAAACCAAAAGGGTTGCTAGTAGCAGAACCAGAGGTGGAGTTAGTATTAGGAGCTGATGATGTAGTAACATTGCTTCCAGTGGTGTTTGTTTGCTGAGCTGAATGATCTTGAGGCCTGTTTCGCGTCTGGATGACAAGGTGAACAGTAAATCCATCATGAATTCCATGTTGACTCAAAGTATCTTGATCTTTTAAAATTTTTCCAGCAAATATTAATACAAGTTGGTCAGTATGTGATTTGAAACGTTTGGAGATTTCTTCCTTGAACTGCTGGACCGAGCTGTTCTCGGGCACGGCGAACTCTTCCTTCTCCTTCGGGGTCTTCACGGTGACTTTCATGATCTTGGGCTCCGCCGCGGCGGCGGCGGCGGCAGCGGCGGCGCCAGCACCTTCGGCCGCGGCGGCGCCATCCTGCGAGCCCGCAGGGCCTCCGCTTTCACCACTCTCAGCCATGGCGGCGGCGGCGGCGGCGGTGACTCAGGCGAGCAGGAGGGAGCGGGCGAACGAGGGCGAGCCAGGCGACGCCAGAGCCGGCCGGCCTGGGCGGTGGCGAAGGCAGGGCAATGCCGCCTCAGGGCCGCCCTGGCAGCCGGGGAGCCGCGCTCGCTGGGGCGCCAGCGCAGGCAGGCCCGACTCGGGCGCCCGGCAGCCGCCGCGGAGTCAGCCGCCACTCGCTTGCAGCGACATCCGCAGCCACCGCCGCCGCTTCCTCCTCCTCCTCCCCGCCCCTCCCCCACGCTCCTGGAGATGTGGATTCTATGAGGAGTTCTAATAAGAGAAAAACTGGAAAGATCATATCCATTTATAGGTAGTTGACCTCAGGCACTCACTTCCTCTTTGTCTTACCTGTACCCTCTATGTAATGAGTAGAGCTCATGATTTTGGGCACTAACTCAGTGACAGGAGTTCTCTGATTTGTACCAAATGCAGAAGAATTAATAGTCCCTCATGTGATGATAAGGAAAATGATGACCCAACAGTAGGATTGACTAATTGAGAATACCATAAGGAATAAAAGCTGGAATAAGTCCTTTCTGATACATCACTAATAAAAATATTTAGGCATATACCTGTGGTGTCTGACCATGCTTGGTTATCCATTAATTTAATTCATGAATATATTTTCAAAAAAGACATACGAGATAAGACTAATATCACCTTTCTCCACCATCCCCTGCCCCAAATCAATCATTGTATTTCATTCAGGTTCTATGCTGCCATCACTTTCTCACACATTTAATCCATATCTACAAATAAATGTGCAGCACAGCTTACATAGGGGAAGTCACATTTTACATGAATTTGAATTTGAAATGCATTAAAAATGTTACTTAAAATTTTGATAATTCAGGGCCTGTGCAGTGGCTCACTAGGCTAATACTCTGCCTTGCGGCACGGCACACCGGGTTCTAGTCCCGGTCGGGGCACTGATCCTGTCCCGGTTGCCCCTCTTCCAGGCCAGCCCTCTGCTGTGGCCTGGGAGTGCAGTGGAGGATGGCCCAAGTACTTGGGCCCTGCACCCCATGGGAGACCAGGAGAAGCACCTGGCTCCTGCCTTTGGATCACCGCAGTGTGCCGGCTGCAGTGTGCCGGCCATAGCAGCCATTGGAGGGTGAACCAACGGCAAAGGAAGACCTTTCTCTCTCTCTCTCTCACTGTCCACTCTGCCTGTCAAAAATAAAAATAAAAAAATTTGATAATTCAATACACCTGGTTAAAACCTTGTCAATATCATATCACATTCTTTTTTTTTTTTTTTTTTGACAGGCAGACTGAGAGAGAGACACAGAGAGAAAGGTCTTCCTTCCGTTGGTTCACCCCCCAAATGGCCACTATGGCTGGAGCTGTGCTGATCCGAAGACAGAAGCCAGGTGCTTCCTCCTGGTCTCCCATGCGGGGGCAGGGCCCAAGCACTTGGGGCATCCTCCACTGCCTTCCCGGGCCACAGAAGAGAGCTGGACTGGAAGCAGAGCAACCGGGACAAAACCAGCACCCCAACTGGTACTAGAAACCGGAGTGCCAGTGCAGCAGGCGAAGGATTAGCCTAGTGAGCTGTGGCACTGGCCAATATCATATTCTTCAGCAGCAGAACTGAGGTATGAATATATTTCACTTACCATGAAATTCATCCATTAAGGATGTACATACAAGCCACCAGTTTCCAGTTATGTATAACAATCACCACCATTACTTTTAGAATATTTTATCACCCCCAAAATACACAGGGATAGGCATTTGACCAAGTGGTTAAGATGCTACCTGGTTACATCCACATTCCAGAATGACTAGGTTTGAGTACCAGTTCCACACCTGATTTAATTCCAGCTTCCAACTAATGTGCACCCTGTGAGTACATCGCCCAGTGAGCAATAGCTTAAGTAGTTTTGACCCTTTGAGCCATATTGGAGACCTGGATTGAGTTCTAAGCTCCCTACTCCTGAGAAGTTGTGTATTTTTTAAAATATTTATTTATTTATTTGAAAGGCAGAATTACAGAAAGGCAGAGGCAGAGGCAGAGAGAAATCTTCCATCTGCTGGTTCACTTCCCAAATGGCCGCAATAGCTGGAGCCGGGCTGATCCAAAGCCAGGAGCCAGGAGCTTCTTCCAGGTCTGCCACATGGATGCAGGGACCGAAAGACTTGGGCCATCTGCTGCTGCTTTCCTAGGCACATTAGCAGGGAGCTGGATTTGAAGTGGAACAGCTGGGACTCGAACCATCACCCATATGGGACACCAGCACTGCAGGCAGTGGCTTTACTCGCTATGCAACAGTACTAGCACCTCCCTTGAAGTCTTTAATGAATTAATTAGAAAACAGTAAAAACAGAGAGAGACCTTCCCTCTTCTGGTTCACTTCCCATGGTGGGCTATATTACAACTAGGAGTCAGGAATTCTACCCACACTTCCCATATGATACAGCACTCTAACGTGACATGTGGGCATCATCATCTGTGGGTTAACCTGCTGTGCTTCAATGTCCTGCACACAAGCTCCCAGTATTGAATTATCTCAGCCTCACCTATGGTGAACATTTGATTACTGAACCAGCAGATGGGAATATTCTCCATCTGTGCACTCAAATAAATGAAATTGAAAAATAATTGAGCACCCTTTTGCTACCTAGTGTCTATCCTCATTCCTCCAATCCAAAGCAACAACAAATGTGCTCTGATTATACAGATTTCCCGATTGGGGATGTTACATGTGATGGAAGCTGAGATCAAAGTGTTCTTTTGCTTAATATACAGCCTCCATCAGTCAAGTATGGTCTGTGCTTCACCTCTAGCTGAACTCACCCAAAACCTAATCTTGGCAACAGGGAACTAGGCACAGGAGTAAGAAGAATGTCTTCCCTTTGCCTAGAAGCTGGTAGGAGAGGGAGCCCTGAGTTTACACTTCCACTAAATGAGAACTGGAGGGGGGGTGGTTAGTAGGTGGATTCAAATACAACTAACTCTCTATGCTCTTCAAATCTTGGATTTTCTTCAACAAATATCTCTTTATTTGTTGTATATCTTTAAGACCATTACTAGGAGTGGGTGTTGTGCCATAACAGATTAAACCTCCAATTGCAGCACCAGCATCCCACATGGATGATCAGTTCCAACTGTTGGAAACCTGTATTCAAGAACATTTCTTAGTGTCTTCATAAATATTACTGACAATGATTTCAGAAAAGAATACAAAACTGTGAGGCTGGTACTGTGGTGTAGCAGGTAAAACTACCACTTGCAGTGCCGGAATCCCATATGGGTACTGGTTCCAGTCCAAGCTTCTCCACTTCTGATCCAGCTCTCTGCTATGGCCTGGGAAATCAGTAGAAGATGGCCCAAGTGCTTGTGCCCCTGCACCTGCATAGGAGACCTGGAAGAAGGTCCAGTGATTAGAACTGTGTTTTGTCAGTGGTAGCACTCCATCAATTCTGTGAATTCCTTTTGATAAAGGATAGACAAGGATACCTTGGGCTAAAGGAGACAGATGAAAGGCTGTGCTCTGCCTTTACATTGTAGTGGTTTGGACTCAGTATTTTTAGAAGACACAGCTTAAAAGAGTTTCTTGTCTTCCTATAAGAAAAGAGTTTAAACATGGGACTGAGTAGTGGCACAATGCAGCAAGGTTTAATGAGGTAGCGCATCTGTCAGAACACATGAATCCCAGAGTGCCAGGTCTACATTCAGACTTGGATTTATAAGGGTGTAGAATCTACTTTTTCCCCACAGTTTCTCCTCCCAATCCTCCAGTCTTTTCTGAACAAAGGGCCTCTTGGGTACAAAACTGGTGAAATTCCTCCCAAGGTTTTATTATCCAGTGTGATACTGGGTAGTCCTCTTTATACTGGCAAGGACGATTATTATCACTGCTTTTCTTGGGGGGGGAGTGAAGACTGGGACCACCTATAAGTTACTGGTGTGTGGGCTGCTTCAAAGCTATCCCTCAGGCTGCTCCATTCCTTTCTGCAGGTGCCTTGTTTTCCTTAGGTCCCTTCTATATTTCTATCTTCCTACCTAACAATATTATAAAAGAACTCAAATATCTTTAGAAGAAGAATATCTGTTACAAACAAAAGCAGAGGAAATCATCTGATTACACTGAACAATTAAATACATGAAAAAAAGCCATCATTAGAGTCAAGTGGCTTTTTATATAAGTATTTTGTCATGTCAGGCCATGACAGTGTCAAACTAAGGAGTATAACGTAGCTTACAGAAGATACCTAGAAAATTGACAGAGGGAATAACTAATTAAACAGAAACTATTAAGAGGAGAAAATGTATTTAGAAAAATATTTCAAAATTAAAGATTGAGACATTTACTAATATATCTATATATTTTTAGAGCCTTTATTGTTTTAATGTAGAGAAATAAATCCTAGTCCTATATCAGTGTACGTAACAATGCCCAAGTTTTAGAAATCCATGTATATAATTTTCTTCTAATCTCATGCAAGATTTACCACAAACCTATAATATCCTATAACATCCCTTTCAGTTATTTGTTCTATATTGTTCCTCTGCGTCCTTGCAGGACATCAGCTGTTTCACTCTAAGTCAAATATTGCTTGCTTTTCCCTTAATTGAAATAGCTTTATTTACTAAGACACATCCTTGTGTCTGAAACTTCCTAAACATTTCTCTCCCTCCTGCTTATTGGTTCCTTAATTTATATTTTGCAATAATCTTTGAAGCCTCTAAAGTAAGTGTAAAACATTTCAAAGAACATATAATTTTTTAAAGATTTATTTATTTATTAGAAAGGCAGAGTTACAGAGAGTCAGAGGCAGAGGCAGTGAGAGAAAGGTCTTTCATCCCCTAGTTCACTCCCCATATGGCCACAACATCCGGAGCTGGGCAGATTCAAAGCCAGGAGCCAGGAGCTTCTTCTAGGTCTCCCACAGGGGTGCAGGGGCACAAGCACTTGAGCCATCTGCTACTGCTTTCCCAACTGGTAACAGAGAGCTGGATTGGAAGTGGAGCAGCTGGGTCTTGAACTTGTGCTCATATGGGATGCTGGCATTGCCGGCAGCAGTTTTACCCACTATGCCACAGCATTGGCCCCAGAAAATATAGTATTTTAACATAGTTACTTAGACGTAATTAAAATGGTTTGTCATATATCAACAGTTTATGAAAATATTTACTAAGAGGCACAATGAATTTTGTATATTTTAAAAAACCAACAGTATATGAATTTGAAAATATTTATCTTTTGTGTTTACTAACTTATTTTAACAATTGTAGATTTTTTTAAGAAACTAAGATATTAAAAAGAAAAAGCATGGATATAATTTGAAGTCATGTCTTACCAAAGAACAATTCTAGAAACTAAGTTAGAACCTGGTGCTGTGGCATAGAGGGTAAAGCTACCTCCTGCAATGCCAGCACCCCCCATATGGGTGTTGGTTCGAATCCTAGCTGCTCCACTTCTGATCCATCTCCCTGCTAATGTGCCTGGGAAAGCAGTGGAGAATGATCCAAGTGCTTTGGCCCCTGTGATCATGTGGAAGAACCAGAAGAAGATCCTGGCTCCTGGTTTTGGATAGGACCAGCTCTTGCCATTGCAGCGATTTGGGGAGTGAACCAGCAGATGGAAGATCCTTTCTCTCTCTGCCTCTTACTCTCTGTAACTCTACCTTTCAAGTAAATAAGTTAATCTTTAAAAACAAAAAGAAACTAAATTAAATTATATTTCTTACAAATGAAATAAGGAACCTTGCATCACACCTTTTATGCACTATTGTTCTTAGGTCAAAATTATACATTATTTTAAAGTATCTAATAAAAACATGTATACCTTTTACAAGCAAAAAAAATACTATGACTCTGGAAACATCTTTAGTTTGTTTTTACCAACAAATTTGAATCAATATAAGGTGTCACATGAGCCAAAATATATTTGGATTTATTTAATAGTTTTAATTTATGTGAGTCAACACTGATGTATGTCACATAAAATAGAGCTCTTAAGGAATTTTTACCATGTAGGTGCAACATAGAACATATGCACACACACATATGAAACACATATATCATAAGACAGAATAATAAAGCAGTTTCTGGCTGGCACCATGGCTCACTAGGCTAATCCTCTGCCTGTGGCACCAGCACCCCGGGTTCTAGTTCTAGTTCAAGATTCTGTCCCGGTTGCTCCTTTTCCAGTCCAGTTCTCTGCTGTGGCCCAGAAAGGCAGTGGAGGATGGCCCAAGTTTTTGGGCCCTGCACCTGCATGGGAAACCAGGAGGAAGCACCTGGTGCCTGGCTTCAGATCTGCACAGCGCACTGGCTGTAGTGGCCATTTCAGGGGTGAAACAATGGAAGGAAGACCTCTCTCTCTCTATCTCTCTCTCTCTCTCTCTCATTGTCTAACTCTGCCTGTCGAAATAAAAATTTTAAAAAAATCAGTTTATGTCAGTGCTGGTACTGTGGCATAGTGGGCTAAGCCTCCACCTGTGGCATCAGCATCTCATATGGGAACCAGGTTTGAGTCCAGCTGTTCCACTTCTGATCCAACTCTCTGCTACCTTCTGGGAAGGCCATAGAAGATGGCCCAAAGTGCTTGAGCCCTGGCACCTACATTGGAGATCAAGGGGAAGCTCCTGGCTTTGGATTGACTTAGCTACAGCCCTTGTGGCCATTTGAGGGAGTGAACCAGTGGATGGAAGATCTTACTCTCTGTTTCTCCATCTCTCTGTATTGAACAAATAAATAAATCTTTAAAAAATAAATAAATAAAGCAGTTTCTGTAATAGTTTTTTCAAATCTTTTTCTCTTTTTAAATTATTGATTGATTAGAATTATTTATTGCCCTTAGTAAACTTAATTATTCATAAATTTTTCTCAGTTGCAACCAGCAGGAAAAAAAGCACTTGTGCAGTTAGTTTGGAAAATAACTTTAGTTTCAGTAAAGGAGTTGAATATTTTCACCAGTACAGAAAATTATGTGTTCATTTCAGATTCAGCTGTCACTCTAATAGTTACAGAAATGCTTTGTGTTGCATTATTTTTGATTCTTATTCCCCACTGTAAGTTACCTCAGGGGCTCTTGTGGAAAGTTATAACTGTTTTTAAGAGATCATAGGGAACCCCTGGGCCACCTCATTCTTTAGAATATAACATGAGAAGTATCATCAATTTCTCATAGTCAGTAGGGACATAACTATAGACTACCCTAATCATTCAGAATTTTGGATGCAATTACAGTTGATTCTCCCATATTTCACCAAAGAAATTTTCACACAAACATAACAATCTTCAAACCCAAATCTTCCTTGTGGAGGGCCTGAGGTAATAGTCTTAGAATCCTATCCCCACTGACTGGTACCAGAACAATCAAGCTAGGTACAAATGACGTGAAGCCCAAATGGTAGAAAAAGATGAACCTGACCCAGTCTCACATCCTGTTGACTCCCTCACAAGCACAGTTTCCCTGTACCATGTACCAAGAAGTTTTTCCAAGACTCCAAGGCAGGGAGAGAATGGAGAATCCCCAAGAGAAAGACTTCTTTGCAGCTCCTTGGCTGCCTCAGAGTCAGCTCACCTCAAGCAGCCTGCACACATCAGAAATGAGAGTTGATGCAGGAGGCAGGAAGTTTATTAGCATGGCCAGCAGAAACCGAAAACTCTGTGGTGCCAAAAACCCCTTCCTACTTGCATGTTAACTACAGGGCCTTTACAAGAAAAGGGAGAGCTTGGGAACACAATTAAATAGGTTTCTGGGTGGTCTGAGATCTCTTTCATATGAGATCAAGTGCAAACCCAATGGCCTGTCACAAATTCCTTTCTTATCTGGGCTCTTTTTTTAGTCAGCTCCCTGAAATTTGGTTTTTGTTAATTACAGATGTGTAAATGTGTGGCTTGTCCCAAGGTCAGAAAGGAAGAAAGGAAAGTACAGTGCTGTTATATTTAAATGCAGAAAAAGAGTAGATGCCCTCCCCCCTCAGTCTTAGGGGATCAGGTGCCCCCCTGAAAAGACTTTCTTAACCCTGCTGTCTCCAATGAAGAAAGACCCTGGAGAGTAATTCAGGGTCTGACATGCACTTCACACTACAAAAGACTTGGCAACTGTGGGAATCTTGGGTTATCACCTAGAGGCAGTTTTGAAGCCCAGGACAAGGAGGGGATTGAAGGGTGTGTTGAGAAGACAGCATCCTGTAAAATTTCCCAGGGGAACCTAAAACAAAAGACATTCTGATAAAATGTCTACTGTTAAAATAAGTAAAAGGATATGTGCAAAGATTTGAAAAAGTAATTTATTTATTTCAAATGTCTAGAGCTAAAGACACACACACACACACAGAGAGAGAGAGAGAGAGAGAGAGAGAGAGAGAGAGAGAACATTCATTCATTGGTTCATTCCCCAAATTCCTGCAAGAACTGTTAGGTAGCAAGTCAGAAATTTAGCCTATGTGTGTATGAGAAAGGCCTGAATACCAACACCTACTGCAGAAGCTCCAGAAGCCCAGCATTTTGCACTTCAAAGTCCTGCTCAGACACTGATAACCTCCCAGGTGGTCCCACCCCTTCCCCCAAGGAAAGCTCCTGGGAGAATTTCATCTCCTCAGGACCAAAGGGGTTACCTGACCTGATAACTTGGGGCAATAAAACCTAGGAAGCCCCCCTACTCTGGCCGAGTGCCAGCAAATCTGGGGAGGAATTTGCTAATTTTTATCCAACAAACTCTTCTTCCAGGACTCTCCATCCTTTGTCATGGAGGATCGGGGAGGTGGTTAAAAAGACTCCCATATAAACCTAGGGAGTCCAAACAGACTGTGCACTCAGCTCTCTACTTCTCTGCTTAGCCACCAGCCTGGACTGTGCAGGTGTATTCTCTCCATTCAACCATGTAACCTCACTCTCCCCCAGTCCAAGTGACTGGATGCTCTCTCTCTGTCATCTGATGGATGCCCTACCCCCGGTAAAGCCTTATCATTCCACTTTCTGTCTCATGCCCGAATTCTTGGGTGAAGACAAGAACTCCACAGCTTCCACAGCCTTCCCTCCAGTGACAGAACTAGGGCTGGGCCAAGCTTAAATCTGGGTCTAACATATGGATGGTAGTACTTGAAGTGCTTGAACCATTACCTCCTTTAATCTCTGGATATTCAACAGTTGCAATTTGGATTGGAAGTTAAGAGAAAAAATCAAACTCAGGGACTCATATGGGATGTGGGTCTCCAAGTGGCATCTTAACCCCTTCTACAAGCAGGCACTCCAGCACAAAATATTTTAAGGCTGGTGTGTCAGATAGAGATTGTCTGTTTTCCTCTAATGTGACATGTTCACATACAGAAAAACAACTTTTAAAGAATTACTGATTGTCCTGAGGAAAAATGACAAGATATATTTTGGCAAAGATGAGTGGGAAATGTTCTTGTTTTCATGAAAGAAAGAATTCAGATGTGGTACAGAAGAGTTGTAAACAATGCAGCATATTTGTTGGGGTAGAATGGTGATGGTCAGCTTTCCAGAAAGAATCTGAGAGGGTGCCCAGTAATTCAGACTGGAAAAGCAAGGTTGCATAGATTAGTGTGAGAATACAACTTATAGGCCAGACAGGTGGCTCAGCCAAGAATTGAGCTGAAGGACCCAAAGCTGGCGGGGTCCTGGGTAGCACCCTGGGGACCCAGAAATTCAGACTCCAGACACCGGCAATGCAAGCACAAGAGGCGGTTTATTTACATTTTGCGCAAAACGGACCCCTCCCTCCTGAGAGAGTGAGGTGGCTGACGAGGGTTACAGGCAGTTTTTAAAGGCAAAAACCACAAAAATTATCTTAAGCAAGTGAATACAAAGGGGAAGGGGGGTTTTTGTTTATCTTAGCACACAGCAGTTTCACTTATCTTAGTATACAGTAGTTTCACTTATCTCAGTACACATCAGTTTTACTTATCTTAACCATTGCACAAGGTGGGTTTCCAAACTGGTATTCCAGTTATCTGCTAAGTTGCAGTTTCTCAGAAACTGACCTTTCTTGAAACTTTCTAACTGACCTTTCTTGAAACTTTCTAATTGACCTTTCTTGAAACTTCCTTGTTTTTCAGCAGGTTAGGCTCTGGTAAATTTTCACAAGTACAAGTCCTTCAGAGCACCGAGTCTGTATTCAGACTGGGGCTTATAAGGGAATGAAGTCCCATTATTTTTTCCTTTTTTCTTTTCTTAAAGATTATTTTATTTATTTGAAAGGCAGAATTACAAAGAGAGGAAAGATAGAGAGATCTTCCGCTTGCTGATTCACTCCCAAATGGCCACAAGGATGGGTGTGCTCCAGGTCACACCCAGGAGCCAGGAGCCAGGAGCTTTACCGGGTCTCTCATACAGGTTCAGAGGCACAAGGACTTGGACCATCTTCTGCTGCTTTCCCAGGTTGCATTAGCAGGAAGCTGGATTGGAAGTGGAGCAGCTGAGACCCAAACTGGTGCTCCTATAGGATGCTGGCATTACAGGAGGAAGCTTAACCTGCTACACCACAACACTGGTCCCTGGGGTCCAGTTCTTCCCACCACTTTTCTTTCTCCTTCCCTCTTCTGGGCAAAGGACTTGCCAGGTATGAAATAGGTAAACTAGCTCCCAAGGTTTTATTACTGAATGTTATTAGGTTGGTAGCCCGGATGGTACCAGGAGATTCCTCTGGGGAGCTTATCTTGGGAGAAGGCTAGGACCACCAGTGATGTTATCAGGGTAGGAGCAGTATTCTGTGGTGGAAAACACTAGGCAGCTTCCAATGTGTGCTTCTGAGGCTGCTAAGGGCTGCTGCCTTGCTTCCCCTTCTGTGGTGCCTTGTGTTCCTTAGGTCTCTCTTACATGCATAGGCTAATTGTTATTTCCTACCTAACACATTGGAGCTGAATGAAGTGTGTCATAGAGAAAAATAGTTGATAGTTTTGGAAGTATTAGGAGAGAAAGTGGCCAATTGGTAATGCGGAAAAAGATCTGGATATATAGGCATTTATTGCCAGACTTATTGCTATGGATTGATCATGTTTTGTCCACTATGACAGTCATTGGGAGATCAAATCCCTATAATGAGTTATTAGGAAATAGAACTAGATGACATCTTATAATGTTATGGGCTAGGTTTAGGGCCTAAATTAATTTTCCAGGTTCTTGCCTTTACTTAGAGAATACTAAACACAGGCCCAAACACAGCATGCAATGTGATAAACTGTTTACAAAGTGAGAAACATACACACACCCAAAAGGGCTTAATTAGGAAGAATGGGGCCAAAGAAAAGGAATTATCATAGCCTGCTCTGCTCCTCCTGAGTCTAGGTGGAGGACAGAGAGCTTCTGTTCTTCCTAGCTTTTTATACTCTTAGAAAAATGGAAGTGTTGGGGCCCATGCTGTGGTGTAGTGGGTAAAGCTGCTGCCTGCAGTTGAAATTGGAGAAGATCCCCTAAAATCTACACTAAAAATGTGACCCTTAAGGTTCTGGGGTGCCACATGTGCTACCAGAATTTGGGGTGCCATACGATTTCATCATGGGCTTGTTACTACATCCCCAATATTAATAAGCCCAAGAGGGTTCTTGCCTATTATTTAGAGAAGAATTCTAAATATTGGCACAGATAAATGAGGCAGCATGGTGCATTTTAAGCTTTTATTTAGTGAGAAAGATGCATAGGAGAGTGAGAGCTTTATTTAAGAGAGAGAGGTAAATAGGGGTTCATACTGAGCACCAGGAACCAGCCATGTGGAAGAGCATCTAGGCCAGGAAGCCGGGAGCACATGGCCCAAAGGCCATGTGCCCTGGTGGCACAGGGCTACAGCCAGAACCCTCCTGGTAAAATCCAGGGAAGAAGAGAGGTCCAGGCCACACCATGTCCCATCTTTTAACCCACTTCCAAAGGCAAGTGGTTAATTAACCTGATTGGCTGGTGGGCACCCAAGTGTGGCCAGGTAGGGGAATGAGGCCACACAGGGGCATGGTAAAGGCATCAGTTAGGGGCATGAGGTCACACAGGGGCTTGGTGAAGGCGTGGTCTTCCAGTTCACAAATCTAATCAATTTTAGCATGTATGTCTGCCTACTTCACAGTGCTGGCATCCTATATGGGTGCCAGTTCATATCCTGGCTGCTCCACTTCTGATCCAGCTCTCTGCTATGGCCTGGGAAAGCAGTAGAAGATGACCTAAGTCCTTGGGTCCCTGCACCTTCATGGGAGACCTGGAAGAAGCTCTCAGCTCCTGGCTTCAGATCGGCACAGCTCCGGCCATTGCAGCCAACTGGGGCATGAACCATTGGATGGAAGACCTCTCTCTCTTTTTCTCTCTCTCTCCTTCTCTCTCTGTATAACTTTGACTTTCAAATAAATAAATGAAACTTTAAAAAAAAGAAAGAAAAATGGAAATTTTTACATGGTACAACCCTCATGTCCTGGGTAAGAGGAGGTACTTCCTGGGGAGGGGGTCCCCTGATTGACAGGAAGATAAATATGAAAACACAAAGTGAACTAGGTGTGACTTCCAGCTCATTAACTTAAAATTACCTATCTAATATTCACCACATCAATAAGAAGTGATTAGGATAAGTCTTTTCATGTGATTAATGAGTTATTGCCAGAGGTCTGCTATAGAAATTACTTTGGGGGACTGGTTTTGTGGTATAATGGGTTAAATTGCAACGTGCAATGCCAGCAAGCCATATGGGTGCCAGTTCAAGTACTGACCACTCCAATTCTGATCTAGTTCCTTGCTAATGTGAGGGTGGCAGGGGATGTCCCAAGTGCTTGCCTCGCTGCACCCATGTGGAGATGGGGATGGCATTCCAGACTCAGCATTGGCCTCATCCAGATCTGGTCATTTTGACCACTTGGGGCATGGACCAGTGGATAGAGGATCACTCTATGTGTCTCTCTGTGTGTGTATCTCTTAACTCTTCCTCTCAACTAAATGAATATATCTTTATTTAAATATTTTATTCATTTATTTGAGAGGCAGAGTTACAGATATAGAGAGGGAGAAACAGGGAGAAAGGTCTTCCATTCACTGGTTCACTCCCCATATGGCCACAATGACCAGAGCTGCAGCAATCCAATGCCAGGATCTTCTTCCAAGGTCTCCCATGCGGGTGCAGGGGCCCAAGCACTTGGGCCATCTTCTACTGCTTTCCCAAGCTATAGCAGAGAGGTAAATGGGAAGAGGAGCAGCTGGGACATGAACCAGCATCCATATAGGATTCCAGCGCCACAGGCAGAGGCTTTGCTCCTTACTCTTCAGCGCCAGCCCAGCAAATATATTTTTAAAAAGTCACTTTGGATTGGCCTCTCCTACATTCTTTTTTTGGGCCACATAGCCTCTGTATCACATCTAGGCCTCTGTCAAAAAGAACACTGCAACCATAGACTGCTCCCAACCTTGGATTTGAGCCAAATAAAGCTACTTTTTTATAACTTACACCATAACTCTATAGTATTATATTATTAGCAACAGAAAACAGCATCAGACACTGAGGAAGGTCTATGCTAGGAGGATTGGGTTGTGGGCTTGATGACTGTTTCCCAACTAAGTAATTAGGTCACCCCTGGAGAGAAAGGAGGGAGAGAGGACCCTATATGTCACAGCTTCTCTTCCATACATGATGAAGTCTGTATTCTCCCTGAGAATTTGCTCATCCTCACAACACAATTTGGCAAGATTGGCTCTAGGACTGAGCCAAGGAAACTAAATGCAGGGATGAGAGAGGATACTCATAATCCCAGCTCACATCCTGAAAGCTTGAGGGGGTTGTTTCCACATACTCCCCATTTTTCAGCTTCTGAGGTGTTTGGGCATCCTTCTGATGGCTCCTGTGGTGAGGGGAATTCACAGAGCAGCAAAGGCTGAGCCACCAAGGGCCTCTCTTGGGAACAGACTAGAGAAGCTGTGTTTGGCAACACCAAGATCAAAGATCCCACATGGTACTGCAGTGTTGTCTCAGCATACCTGATTGGACAGTTTGTTCAGCTGGTGATTATGCATGACATCAGAAAAGATTCAACCAATCAGAATTGCCCTGGCATAGGGGTAGTCCTTTGGGCAGTTTCTGTTGGGGGACATTCAGCTCAAGTCTAAAGCCACCTCATCTTCCTGGGGGCTGGCTCTCGACAGCAGCCTGTGCTGTCATGTCCCTGATGATTCCACCTGAGATCCCTCAATCCCCACCATGTCTGTGATCCTGCTGGGATCTTGTGACCTAGAACTGAGCATCACAGTCACAATTCACTAACATTTACTAAATCTTGAGTCTTTCAGTTTCATCATATTCTTGGCATACTTCTCTTGTATGTCACTTCAGTATTTTTTAATTTGCTTCTAGTCTGTATCTTTTTCCTTTAAAATAGATTTCTATTTGTTTCTTAGTGATATATAGTAACCCCATTGATGGTATAAGTTGATCTTATACGCAGGATTCTTGCTTAGTTCTCTTATCAGTTTGTTTCAGGATTATCTCTGTATAGATAGTTTTGCCAATGTGGGAAATCTAGTAATGTTTACAAATGAGTAAACTCACAGTGTCCCGGAGCTCAGGATGCACCTTGCTGTCCGGTACACGTGGCCGAGGGCTTTAGGCCATGGCCAGAAGGAGACCGGATAACTGCGGGGTGCCAAGGCAGGACCGGCCAGATTTAAGGCCTCCCCTGCTGCAGCCCCGGTGGCACAGTGGCACGCCACGAAGGAGGCCGTCTCTGCCCAGCGAATGTGTTAACTCCACGAGGAGCCAGTGAGGGGCATGAGGCGGTTCCCGAGGGAGTGGCGGGAGACTTGACCGACACCCACTCACCTCACAAGATGTGCGGAGAAATGCTGGACCGAGAGTTCATTGCGGGTACAGGCGGAAAACAACTCCAGGGGAGCAGCTGAACGTCTGTGGCCACGGCGGCCAGGAGGCAGAGGCCTCTCCCCACACGTGGGTGCTGGGTGCCCATGCTCCTCACACTCGGTTCTTGGGGCGCACCGGGTGGCAGATGAGGGCACAGGCCCAGCAGGTGCTCTGTGGCGGCTCCCCCGGTTCTGCCCAGGCTTGGAGCAAGCTGCAGACCATGGCATTGTGAGCACCAGAGCTGGGGCCAGGTTGGGGAGGCCAGCGCTGGAGACCAGGACGCTTCCAGAGAACCCTGGCCGACCTGGCATGCTGGTGGTGTGACTCGGCGCAGCCCAAACAAGTGGTTAAGTGGCCACAGGGAGAGACCTGTTCTAGAACGTTGATGACACAGAAGTTCATTTCCACCGCTGCCATGTGGCACAGGGTCAGGAGGCCTCTGCTTCCTGCCCCTGGGTGCTGCCTTCAGCGCGGGCCAAGGTGATCCTGTTCCACATCCCACCGGGTGTCGGGTGTGGGGCCACCTTTGGTGTCCAGGCTTTTGGCTGTGTGGTTTGCTGCGTGCCTCCTTCCGAGTGAAGCCCCCAGCTGAAAGGGGGCCACCTTGGCCTGCCTGGGGCCTGGGAGGCACCTGTGGACTCCAGGTGGGGGCTCACCTGTGCAGGCCATTCTCGCAGCCCACTGGACATGTGTGAGCTGTGATGGCCTGAGGTCTCCACTCAGGGTCGTCCCAGCCTCAGGCTGACTCATGCCAGTGGGGACTTCTCCTTCAAGTTCACATACAATCCGACAAACTGAACATTTTGGTCAGTCTCCTGTTCCTGCCCAGCCCTGAATTCCTGTAATTTCAGAATGAGGTCAATGTCATCCACATTCAGAGGTCACTTCCCAGAAGTCTCAGGCCAGAGCTCCCAGGGATAGGGTGAATAGGGTGGGGGAAGCGAGGAACCTGAGATGGGGTGACCTCGGCCTTGGGGAGGCAGAGCTGGCTGCAGACCGTGCCGTGTGCAGTAGGGGCAGCGGGTGGGGCCATGTGCAGCTGCCTCTGCCACCTTCTCCAAGGCTCTATCTCCCCAGCCCAAAGCTGGGTGCCCACCTGTCACTGACTCCCAGGCCCCACCCCAGGCAGCCCTGCTCTGCTTCCTGTCTCTCTGGGATCCTCCTGCGAGTAAGGGCTACAAGCACCCTTTGGCATCCACTAATGTCACTGAGGCCCAGCTGGGACTTGAACCCAGGGCTCTCCTGCTCCAGAACCAGGGGCGACAGCTGCTCCGGGGGCCCCAGAGCCAGCAGGCTGTGGTGGGGGAGGCGTGAAGGGCAAGGGCCAAGGGTCCCCGCTCTGGGCTCCCATGCTGGGCACAGCCCTCTGGCCCTCTGAGTCCTTAGCACCCGCACCTGCTCAGAGGGGCACAGGTGGGCTACCGCCCAGCCCACTTCCCAGCAGGCCCTGGGCCCTCAGTCCTGGGCCTGGCAGTGGTGCCTCTGCTGACTTCCGCCCCATGGGGTGACACCGCTCTTGTCACACCAACAATTGCGAGATGGACTCGGTGGTCATCTCCATCAATGGCTACATGTCTGTGTACGCGGCCACAGTGATCTCCATCGTCGGCTTCCACACCACCCAGCGCTACGACGACTGTTTCAGCAAGTGAGTGGTCCCGCCCCCTTCACGCCCCGCGCATGGCATCATCCTGGCTCTGCTCCAAGGAACATCCTGCACCTCATGAACGCCTTCGACCTGCTGGAGGGCAAGGTGACCCAGGAGAACTTCGCGGAGATGCAGCGCTGGTGGAATGCCACGGACCCCGCGGCCTACGCCCAGCTCACGTTCCAGAGCTGCGACATGAACTCCTTCCTCTTGGAGGCAGGTCCCGGCACCCCGGCAAGCAGGAGGCAGAAGTGCCCCCGCCGGCCCCTCAGGTTGCACCTGGGGCTGCCATCAACTTCCCTTTGGTCGCCACGAATCTGGCAGTGGCACATCCTGCTGCTGCTCGGCTCCCCACGCACTGCCTCCTCTCTGTTTGGGAGCCCCCAGGTTGTGGGGGTGTCACCACTTCCGGGCCGGCGGCTCCCACAGTGCGGAGCTTGGTGCCAGGATGTAGCGTCACCCGTTGTCAGCTGTGTGTCACCTCCTGGGCCCCAGGTGGCTGCCGGCATTGCCCATCCCAGCCCAGGTGCCCTCAGCTGCTCCTTGCTCTGCCGGGGCCGGGCGCACCTGCCAAAGGGGCCTGGGCCCCATGCACCCTCACCTCCTGGCCCGCAGATCCGCTTTACCCATGTATCTGGAGCCAACAGGCTGCCTAGGATCAGCCTCATTCTCGCTTGGTGTGGTTCAGTGGGCTGTGCGCTGACAGGGTGACAGTGTGGCCGTCAGGGACCGACAGGCCCTGGGTGACTGGGTGCCATCATGCAGGGTATGGAGGGCACAGGCCTGGCCTTCATTGTCTTCACAGAGGCCATCACCAAGATGGCGGTGTCGCCGCTGTGGTCCATGTTGTTCTTCTTCATGCTCTTCTGCCTGAGCCTGTCGTCCATGTTTGGGAACATGGAGGGCATGGCCATGCCACTGCAGGACCTCAAGCTCATCCCCGCCAAGTGCCCTAAGGAGCTGCTCACAGGTGCATGTGCCATGGGGGGCCCAGCTGTGTCCCCTTCCCACTGGGTCACAGGTTGGGACCCACTTGGCTCTGTTTCCTTGTAGGCCTCATCTGCCTTGGGACCTACCTCCTGGCCCTCATCTTCACACTGAACTCTGGCCAATACTGACTCTCCCTGCTGGACAGATATGAGGGCTCCATCCCCCTGCTCATCATTGTATTCTGCTAGATGTTCGGATCCTCTATGTGTATGGCATTGACAGGTACGAGGGAGGAGGCAGCAGGGAGCTGGGCCAGGGCTGGCCTCAGGGGGTGCAGGGCAGACAGCAGAGAAGCAGCCCTGAGTCCCAGGAGGGGGCTCTGCAGGGCCCCC
Source organism: Lepus europaeus (assembly GCF_033115175.1). NCBI lineage: Eukaryota > Metazoa > Chordata > Mammalia > Lagomorpha > Leporidae > Lepus > Lepus europaeus. The sequence continues at coordinate 95,754,558 of NC_084850.1, read as the reverse complement.
CAGGGGGCAGTCCATGCCCCTCTGGCTTCCAGATTCTCCTACACCTAGCTGTGCAGAGCGAGCACTGACAGCAGCATTGGGAGACTGCCCAGAACTTGGGGTGTATAAGCATGGAGGCCACAGCAAGAGCAGGCCCTCTGCCACATGGCCGAGCAAGATCCTTGGTCTGGGTCCCCCACAGCAGCCTGGGTGTAGGTACAGCAGAGGAACGAGGGGTGGGTGGGCAGTGGGGCTGGGGTCCTCAGCCCGGGGTACCTATGTTGTAGTGGGGAGCTGTTATCCCCTTGGAGCTCCAGGCCTTTCCAGAGGGAGGGCCTTCAGCCCCCACTTGGCCAGACATCTGGGCACTCACCTTGCTGGGTGGGGTGGCCACCAGACAGCAGCCTGAGAAGCTATCAAGGCAAGCTGCTTCTGAGAACCGGTGTGCAGGCACAGGTGTACAGCTATAGGTGAGCAGGCCAGGTGTGTGAAGGCCAGGCATTTGCAGGCCTGGTGTGCAGGTACAGGCATGCAGAGGCACAGGTGTGCAGGCACAGGTGTGTGCAGGCCAGGTGTGTGTAGGCCAGGCATGCAGAGGCCAGGTGTACAGGTACAGGTGTGCAGAGGCACAGGTGTGTACAGGTACAGGCGTGCAGAGGTACAGGTGTGCAGGCACAGGTGTGTGGAGGCCAGGTGTGCAGAGGCCAGGTGTGCAGGCACAGGTGTGTGCAGGCCAGGTGTGCAGAGGCCAGGTGTACAGGCACAGGTGTGTGCAGGCCAGGTGTGAAGAGGCCAGGTGCACGGGTACACGTGTGCAGGCACAGGTGTGCACAAGCCAAGTGTGCAGAGCCCTGGTATACAAGTACAGGTGTGCAGGCACAGGTGTGTGGAGGCACAGGTGTGCAGAGGCCAGGTGTGTGCAGATATAGGTATGCCCAGGTGTGTACAGGCCAAGTGTGCAGCAGCCATGTGTGCAGGTACAGGTATGCAGCTGAGGGGCAGGCCAAGGTACACAGGGTTGGCCATGCTCTGGTAACATGCAGTGTGGGTTTGGCCGTGCGCATGGCCCCACAACTGTGTAGCTGTGCTTGGCACTGTACATGTCCACACGTCCATCTGTGAAAGGCCCGGAGTGCAGGGCAAGGCAGGCAGTCAGTGTCTCACCCAGGTCAGTTGACACCGTCCCAGCCTCTGTCTCCAGGTTCAACAAAGACATTGAATTCATGATTGGGCACAAGCCCAACATCTTCTGGCAGCTGATGTGGTGGGTTGTCAGTCCCCAGATCATGCTGGTCATCTTCCAATTCTACTTCGTGGTCAAAGTCAGCAAGGAGCTGATCTACAGTGTCTGGGACCCCAGCTACGCGAGTGCCTAGGGCCACCCATGCCGGAAGGGTCACAGGTCGGGGCGGAGGCCCTGCATGTGCTCAGGGGAGGGTTGCAGTTTGGGGTGGAGGCCATACGTGTGCTCAGGGCAGGGTCGAAGGTCAGGGTGGAGGCCATGCATGTGCTCAGTGGAGGGTCACAGTTCAGGGTAGAGGCCCTATGTGTGCTCAGGGGAGGGTTGCAGATCAGGGCAGAGGCCATTAGTATGCTCAGGAGAGGGTCGCAGGTCAGGGCAGAGGCCCTGCATGTGCTCACCTCTGGCCTGGTTCTCCCCCAGGAGGAGTTCCGCAAATCCCGGCAGGTCAGGTACCTGCCCTGGGTGTACATGGTGGTGGTGGTCGTGGCCTGAATGCCCAGCCTCATCATCTCCTGCTTTGCCATCTACAAGCTCATCAGGGGCCACTGCCAGCAGCCAGGGGACCAGCAGGGCCTGGTCAGCACGCAGTCCATGGCTTCCATGAATGGGGACCTCAAGTACTGAGGGGCCCAGCCCTAGGCTGCGTGTGTCTGTGTGTGAGTGCACACATGCACACATTTATGTGTATGTGTGAGCATTGCATATGTGTGTGCACAAGCTTGAATGTGTAGACATGTATGTTGTACATGTGTATATTCATTCATGTGTATGTGATGTTTCTCCATATGCATACATGTATATGCATACGTGTGTGTACATGTGAGTTATGTCAGCATTGTGTGCATGCCTAGATATGTATGTATTGTGTGCATATATGCCTGTGTGCATACATGTGCATGTTTTATGGGTGTGTACATATGCATGTGTATGTGTGTATGTGCATCTGTACATATGTAGCTGTATATTTTGTGCACATGTGGACATGTGCATCGTGCTTACACGTATACGCACACTGCTTGTATGCACGTACATGTTTGTGCATATCCAAGTGCACACATATTCACATACATGTGTGTATCTGTGTTTACATGTTCATGGCACACACGTGTACCATGTGGGCCCAGTCTCCTTGTCATGAACACGGTACACCATGCCACACAGCCCTGGGTATGTCCCTCAAAGTCAAGAGCTGAGGGGTGGGGAGGCTGCACCTGCTGCACCCCAGGTTACCATGGACAGCCGTGGAGCCTGGAGCGTGGGCTGCTGACTTGGCCCCTACAGCCATTCTCATTTCCCAGTCCCCTCCCTGTGCCCTCCCCTTAGCTACAGACCCTTGACCTAGAGACCCCCGAGGTCAGGGTTTGGGCCTTTTTACCAGAAGCCCATTGAGCCTGTGGTGACATGGCCACACACCCCCCATGCCCTGGCCCCGCCGCCCCTGGCTTAATGAATACTCACCATTTAATCATTGCTTCTGCCTGCCATGGACAGACACCCTGAGTGCAGCTCAGTGCAGCCCAGCCGGAGGAAGACATCAGCTGTTTTCTTACAGGGACATTAACTGTGAATTTTTAGCCAGATGTTGGGAGAGAGGGTTACAGGGGAACTTGGCCCTGGCCCCTGCCAAGGACACTGCATGCCTCCTGGCCCCCCTGGAGCCCAGGGCTGTGTCAGGGTGGATGGCCCTGGAACTTGGCACCAACCTCAGCCCCATGCAAGCTGTGCCTGTGGCGTCTGCTTCCACAATGTCCACCTCCACATTCCGCAGAAAAGCCTGGGTGCTTCCCTTCAAGCGGACTTTCTAGAATTCTCACAAGTTGGGCTGGGATGCTAGGGGATCCCCTTCCTCCCAGAAACCCTGGCAACAAACTCCAGTTCTGCAGTTCAAGCTACCCGGCACACTGCAGACATGGAGCAGGGCAGAGCTTGGACATGTTCTGACCACTCAGCACTCACCTCTCCACTGCCCTGCAGTGCCCCTGGCACAGCCCAGCCAGGTGTGCCATCCAGGAGGCTGGTGGTTGTGTGACACCTCCGGAGCACAGTGCTGCTGCTTGGCATCCTTGTCAATGTGACAGACAGGCAGGTTCGTGGACATCAAGTGTCCCCATTTAAATAAACCACTGCATCCACTGTTCTCGAGTGTGCATCCAGATGGGCGAGTGTGTCCCCAGGGACAGTGTGGCTGACGGTCAGCTCCACTTCCCTGTGGGCTGCAATCAGGATGCTGTCCACAAAGCCATGTGCTGTGGCGGGGACAGGCTGGGCATTGGGCAGGACTGTCTGCCTCCCAAAGGCCCTGTCCCTGCTGTGCTCAGTGGAGGTCATCCCAGGGACTCCTATAGCTCTGGGGAGGGTGTGGGCTCCACTCTGAGGCCCCCAGGCTGGGCTAGGGAGCAGGTGCAGCCCCTGGTACAGGCCATATAGTACTGGCCAGGAAGCCATGTTCAGACTCCCGAGGTGTCAGGAGATAGGTGTGGCCTGAGGACTAAGCCCCCTCCTATGCTGCCCCAGAAGCAGGGAAACCACAGCCACCACAGCCACATGTGGCCAGGCAACAGCCTTTATCTGCTGACCCTGTCGGGAACTGCATGGCATGGGGAGGTCAGGGGCTGCCAGGGTCCTGGGTGGAGGTTGGGGTCCCTGGTGATGGATGTTCTGGGTCTTGAGGTGTCCACATTCTCCACTCAGCTTCACAGGATGTGGGAGAGGGGAGTGGGGACCTCTGACCCTGTCACCAATGAGCATGAGTCTGCATTACCTCAACATCAAAACACTTGTTACAGATAAATAACTAAAAGCCAACTCACCATACCCCTGAACGTCTCCAACAGGAGCACATGGCTGTCGTGGGGACAGCTCTCTCCGTGGTGGTACCAGCCTACAGCTGACATTGGACATGCTCATGGGAAAGGGGCCAGGGATGTGGGCATGGCCAGGCCCCAGGTTACCAATTAACAGGGCTCCACCAGCTTTCCTTTAAATAAACCGGAGGATGTGACGGAGGGGATGCTTAGGCTCTAGGCCAGCAGAGGGTGCAGGTGCAGTGTGGTCTGGATGCTCCCAGAGACACTGGACCGCTATGGCCCAGGACCTTGGCCCAGACCCAGCCTTGGATGTGTGGGAGGATGAGAGGCCCCAGTGGGACAACAAGCTCCAGTACCTGCTCAGCTGTGTGGGGTTTGCTGTGGGGCTGGGGAACATCTGAAGGTGTCAGACCCACAGTGGAGGTGAGCCCACCAGCCACATGCGGGTACCCAAGGGACTGGCCTTCCCCACCCCTGATCTCTGGGCAGCACCACTGTCCCAAAAAGCCAGACATGTGGGGCCCCAGGAAGAGCCCAGCCTTGGCATCTGAGCCCTGGGACTTCAGGGGCCTGCCCATGGGGTCCCAGGCCAGCATGCAGCTCCATTCCCAGCGGCGCTGCCCCTCGGTGTAGAGCCAGTCTCTAGGGGGTGATCACCCTGGTGTCCACGTTCATGGGGGTTGGCATCTCCCAAGGCTCCTTGTGGGGTGACAGGAGTCCCAGGCTCACCAGCAGTCACAACACACGGATGCACCTGTGCGGCCCACATGTGTGCACCAGCCAGGGGCTGCTGCCCTCAGGTCTGTCATTGCCCAGGTGCCCCCATGTGATGGGCTGGCCTGGGACGCCCAACCCTCTCCAGTGAGGAACCTGGGGAGATTCCCCCAGGGGCCAGGGCCTCGGGGGGGATGCAGAGGTCGGGGGAGGGGGCTTCTCATCAGGGATGCAGGTGAGGGAAGAGTGGCTGCCCCAACGTGTTGCTATGGCACCTGTTTCCAGATGCGGCAAGCATGACCAAACATGCCAGAACATTCTGCCTTCTTACTCCCTGTTCCTCCCCGGTCTGCGCTGATGGGTGGTCTCACCCCAGCCACTCAGTGCCCATCACCCATCACTCAGAATTTTGTAGAGTGCTCCCACATCTTGCACAGCCACACTCACCCTCCTCACTCCTGGGCAGTTTCAGGGTCTTCTGAGCTTGTGGCCCTTCCTCGTCCTCACGCCAGCTCCTGTTCCAGGTGTCTGCTTGTCTGCTCCACCTGTTAACACTGGCTGTGCCCACTCTACCTGTCCACACTGGCTGTACATACTCTGCCTGTCCACACTGGCCATGCCCACTCTGCCTGTCCACACTGGCCACTTACACACTTTCCACACTAGCTGCACACACTCCGCCTGTCCAACTGGCCACTTACACACTTTCCACACTAGCTGTGCACACTCCTGTCTACACTGACCACACACACTCCACCTATCCATACTGGCCACACAGATGGCCTCTGAGTCTGCCCCACAGTGCTGCCTGGCTGGTTTATTCTCCCATGAGGCTGAGCATGCAGCCAGCAGCTATGCGAACCACACGCAGCCAGAACCCAAGCCAGCCACTGGCAGCACACCAGGCGCCCCAATGGGGAGCAGAGGGTGGCTGCCCCTGACCCCTGTGTCCTGACAGGGGCCTTTCTCATCCCCTGCTTCATCACCCTGGTCTTTGAGGGGATCCCACTCTTCCACATCGAGCTCGCCATCGGCCAGCACCTGCACACGGGCAGCATTGGGGTGTGGACGGCCATCTCCCCCTACTTGGGCAGCGTAGGCAGGCCACCCCCTTCTCGGCTCCCCAGGAGGACCTGCTCTGCACGTGGGTGGCACCGCTCCTCCCCTGCTGTGTGACACTTTGTCCTCACTGTCTGCAGGGCCGGGCTGCTTCACGATGTCCTTCCTGGTCAGCCTGTACTACAACACTATCCTCACCTGGGTGCTGTGGTACTTCTTCAACTCCTTCCAGCACCCATTGCCCTGGAGCTGCTGCCTGATGGAAGGCAACAGGATGGGTGAGGGCGTGGCCAGTGTGGACAGGTGACCTCTCCTGTTCACTGGTCCCCGCTGGACCCAGGAGCCACCTAGATCCCCATCTGCTCACACACCAGGCCCTGAGCCTCCCTTCCCCATCTCAGCCTCAGAGGGTGGTGAGAGAGCATTGCTGGGCTGGAGGTTGGGGGCTGCTTCAGTGCAGGGTCAGCCGTGCTGGTGCCCATGGCCCTTCTGGCTTTTGGGGCAGAGCGTGCACTGGGCCCCGGGCCCTGTGGCCGGCCCATGTTGGGGCCGCTGGCTACAGGGTTTGTGGCTGAGTGCCAGGGCAGCAGCGCCATGAGCTACTTCTGGTACCAGCAGATGCTGGACATCACTGGTGACATTAGCAACAGTGGCACTGTCCAGTGGCGGCTGCTCATCTGCTTGGTCATCTGCTGGGCTGTGGTGTATCTGTGCATCATCAGAGGCATTGAGACCACTGGGAAGGTGAAAGCAGCTTCCTCTGGCTCTGAGGCCCCCTCCCCATGCTGCCAGTGTTGGCTCGGCATGGGGGGGGCCGGCACACTTAGGGCCCCACGGGCAGCTTCTCATCCTGATAACAGTCTGCCCTGAACCACACTCTGTGCCAAGGCAGCCATGCTGGCTCTCTTCTGGCAGCCACCGTGACTTCTCCCTGCCCCTCCATCTCAGTGGACAGTGCCTCTCGTAGCCACTGTTCCACTGGGTCTGGCCTGAGGAGCCCCCAATCAGCCAGCACCTCCCTGGTGGCTCAGGTTTGCCTCTGCCTCCTCCAGACGTTCCCCATCTGGTCTTCTTCCTCTGCTCTTTATGCCTCCACTCTGCCTCCTGTGCAGTGGAGGCACTGTCAGGCTTCTGACTCTCGCTGGATCCTAGAGCTTCACCAGGAAGGAGGGCACATGTAGCTCACGGTCTGGAGGTTCAGGCTCCAAGATGGGTAGCGCCTTCAGTTCAGGCAGCCGGGCAGCTGCAGGGTGGTGGTGAGGGACCACCCCGGGGGCAGAGACACAGGGGGCTCACAGCTCTCAGAACCCGTGCTCCTGCTGGAACCACCCCTCGAAACCCTGCCGTGACCTCCCTGGGCCCCACCAAGTCAACAATGCATGGGGTCTGCACCCGAATCCCCTGGCCAAGGCCATGTGCCCACTGGCTGGTACCGGATCTCAGGGCCTGTCACAGGCCATCTTCAGGTGACACACGTGCCCCATGTGCAGTGGCCTGCATGCACTGTCCTCTAGGAACAACCCCCCCCACCCCTTCCCTTCCACTCCTCTCCAAGCCTTGGCCATGTTCTTACACTTACTTAAAACATGTGATAAAGAGCAGACACTGGTTTCTCTCACAGGCAACTGGCTTCTCAGGGCCTTCCCTTGGGGCCGCTGGGGCACATGGGTTGGGGGTGTTGAACACTCATGGCATGGCCAGGGCTCCTCACACCCCCTGCCCCAGGGTGGCCCACACAATCCAGCAGCCACCAGCCTGACCCTTTCCCCACGAGGCTCAGAGGACAGAGCCAGTGACCAGACCCTGTGGCTCTCACAGATCATTCTGTTAGGAATGCGCTGGGGAGGCCCTGTGGCTTTGGTCTGTGTGGGGATGTGGGGCCGGCCCTGGCCCACCGCTGACTGGGAGCCACCAGGACAGGGGAAAGAGGGGGCTGGGCTGAGAGCCTGAGGTATACACAGGAGGACCTAAGGCAGGATGAGGGGCAGCCTGGGGTGGGGGGAGGGGGCCTGCCTGTCCCAAGTGCTGATGCCCACCTTAACAGACCCACGGGGCCTGTGTGACCATACACCTTCAGAGCTTGACACAAAGCGCCATGCCTGTGTGGTACCTTGGGCCACATGAGTGGTCACAATGGGGCAAGGCCCCTGCCTCGCTCCTGCAGGGCCACTGTGCATCTGACCTGGCATCTCCCCCAGGTCATCTACTTCACGGCCCTGTTCCCTTACTTGGTGCTAACCACCTTCCTTTTCAGAGGCCTGATGCTGCCCGGTGTCACGCACGGGCTCCGCTACCTTTTCACCCCCAACATAAGTGGAGGGGTGGCAGGGGGCACCCAGTGGACAAGGGAGGAGGGCCTCGGGGTCTCAGCAGGGTTGGGGCAAAGACTTTGGTCTGGGGTGTGTGGATTGGTGCACCTGCAGGAAGTCCAGGTGCTGACAAGGTGGGAGCGTGGGGGGGGGCTGGCAGGAATCAGCTGTCACCTGGGGCAGAAGTGTCCAGCAGGTGTGGCACACAGGACCAAGGGGCTTCTACTCAAGAGCCTGCAGCACTTCTAGACCATTCCATTGTTCCAGGATCCCAAGTGGGTTTCCAAGGCTGCTGACCGCCACCAGGAGTCAGTTGCACACTTGGGCATGAGGCTGTCTGCCCAGACACCCAGCAGTGGGCAAATGGGGCAGTGGGTGCAAACACCCCTGCCCAGGGGCCTCACATGGCCAAAGCCACACGTGGGAGAGGGCAGGGAGCATACCCGGGTCAGAGTCAGCTCAGATCTGGTTCTAGGCCCCACCACTGAGTGCCAGCCACACTTTGCCATGGGTCTGATGAAGCCACAGTTTGCTGGCTGCATCACAGAACAGGGGAGCCGTGTCAGCTGCCAGGCCAAGCAATCTCTCTCCTGGCACAAAGTCCTGAACAGTTCTTAGAATCTGTACAGGTCACACCTGGTTATGGTGTGACCCAAAAGGGCCAGGGAACGTTCTGGAACAGCATCTGCTGTGTTCATGTTCCAGATGCAGATTCTCCAGAACCTGTGAGTGTGGCTGGATGCAGCCACCCAGATCTTCTCCCTGTCCCTGGCCTTCGGTGGACACATCGCCTTTGCCAGCTACAACCCACCCAGGTGGGCAGCTGCCCTAGCTTGCTTGGCACCCTGGCGATGCGGTGCCAGCCAGCCGGGGCTGAGATGGGGATGGTGCTGTGGGACCTGCTGGCCTGGGATGGGCTCCACTTAGCTTGTCTGTTCCAGGGGCTGCTGTGTGTGCCCAGCCTGACTGTGGCCTGGGGCAGGTCTGGGGCCCACAGTGCTGAGTACAGCTCTGAGCCTTTCCACAAACAGTCAAGGAGTGGAGCAAGGCAGTAGGGAGGGGCCCAGGCTCAGTGGGTGGGGGCCCTTCCGAGGCCCTGAGTGCCCCCTTGTGCAGGAACAACTGTGAGGACGCCATGGTCATCTCCCTGGTGATGACCTCCCTGTATGCCTCTGTTGCCATCTTCTCCATCATGGGCTTCAAGGCCACCACAGACCACAGGCAGTGCCTGGACCGGTGAGGCCGGGCCACGCCATGAACAGGGGTGGGGGAGGCACGCCAGTGTTCCCAAGGACTCTCACTGGAAAAAGGGTCTTAGATGAAACTCGGGTGTGAATGGAGCTGAGGTTGCCCTGGGGATTGTGGGCCCCGAGTAGGGGACAGCCACAGGGGGCAGGAGAGGTGCCCTCTGGAGCCTCTGGGGGGGGGTGCCACCTGACCCCGTGTGCCCTGGGCCTCTAGGATCACATGTACTATGCATGTCTCTGCTCTGAGACATGCATAGTGCACAGCCCTATGGCAGCCCCAGGAAGCCTATGCTGCCTGAACGACCCTGAGGCCCTCCGCCCGGCCATCCAGACACATCTCATGCAGTGTGTTGGGTGGGCTGCAGCCTCTGGCACAGGGAGCTCTGCCCCTGCAGAGTACGCATACCCGGAGGGGGCTTCAGGCACCCAGTGGGTGGGGCAGAACCCCACGGGTCCTGCTGAACCCGTCAGCACCCAGGACGGCCCCCACATGCAGAGCCAATGGGTGGCATCTGTGCCGACCCCACACCATTCAGAGGGAGGAGGCAGAGGACAGGCCAGCCGATGCCCCAGGAACACTGTGTGAGCGTGTGTGTTCTTCACACGTGTGTGTGTGCTTCATGTGCACCTCATTTGTGCCTCACATGTGTGTGCCTCACCTCAGCACCACCCTTACCAGTGCATGAGGGGCTTCTCCAGCTCCTTCACCTGGATCCTAAGGACAGGGTCCTGTCATGTCTCAGCCGGACTCCTGGGTTTCCATGGAGCATAGCAAGTGGTGGCCATGCTGCACTGTGCAAAGCTGCTTCTCTATGTTCCAGGGCTCCCACTCCCAGGGTCTCTGCCGACTCTGGGTTAGAGGGTGCTGGGCTGGGGTTCCCACTCCCGGGGTCTCTGCCGACACTGGTGAGGGAGTGCTGGACTGGGGCTCCCATTCCGGAGGCCGTACCCCACACTGGGGGTGCTGGGCTGGGCTGGGCACCTGGGGCATCAGGATGAGGCTTGCGCTTCCTGCCCTGGCTGTACTTGGCCCTGCTCTGCATGGCTGTGTGAGACCCTGCATCATACAAGGCACCAACACCCTACACTGAGTGTGGTCAATGGCACCATCACTCATGCCTGGCGCCCACCTGACACGTGGCTTCCTCTGTGAGGCACATCCCAGCCTCCCGCACTTAGGACACCTGATGTGGGGCCTTCTGAGCAGCCTGACCAGCTGCTGACAGAACACAGCAAACCTGTGGAAGACATGCACTTGAGCGACCCAGGAAGCTGACATGGGAGTGTTGGGCTTCGCTGGGCCCCTGGCTGGGAGACTCAATGCCCAGATCAGAGCTCAGTGGACTGTGCAGGAGGGTGACAGGAGCAACTGTGTGGACAGCGAGCCCCAAGGCTGACCTCGGGAGCCGCGCGATGCCGAGTGTGGGTGGATGGGGGCTCTCAGGTCATGGGGCGGGGGTTCCCAGCCCCAGAGTGCCTGACCCTCAAGTCCTGAAAATGGGGGGCTGGGCCCCTCAGCTGAGCTGCAGAAACTGATGCCCCTGTGCCAGCCTGGGGCATGCAGGATGAGGCCACCCCCTCCTGGAGCAGGAATGCATGCAGGTCACCCTCAGGAACATAGGGGTGGGCAGGCCAGGCCCCCAGGGTGCTGTGGGCCCTGTGCCTGGACGTATCTGCTGGCCTGGGCAGTGGTGGCAGCACAGGCCCCACAGTCTCACCCCGTGTCCCCGCAGAAACATCCTGGGCCTCTTCGATGAGTTCGACTTCCCAGAGCAGCACATCTCCAGGGCCAGCGACGAGGCCGTCCTCACGCAGCTCAACGCTACACAGCCAGAGAGGCTGGCCCTGCTGCCCCAAGGGTCTGCCACCTGGACAAGGTAGTGCACACAGGGCTGCCGGGGCCACCCCAGGCGTTGGGTCAGGCCACAGGGCTGCGAGCCTGCCAGAGTCCAGTGGAGCCCTTGTCCAGTGGGGTGGCTTCAGGGCCAGGCTGATGGGCACCTAGAGCCTCCCAGAGGGATGGTGGGCATGGTATCCCTACAGGCGCATCTGTGGCCTGCACAAGTGGCCCACCATGGGTTCCCGGTTGCAGAGCACCTGGAGCCTCCCGGAGAGGCGGTGTGCACAGTGTCCATGCAGGCGCATCAGTGGCCTGCTCCCATGGCCCACCATGGGTTCCTGGGTTGCAGAGCACCTGGCAGTGGGTGCAGCGTCCATGCAGGCACTCACGTAGCCCACCACGGCTTCCGGTTGCAGAGTGCCTGGAGCCTCCAGGAGGGGCGGTGGGCATGGCATCCATGCAGGCGCTCACATGACCTGCACTCATGGCACACCGCGGGCTCCCAGTTGCAGAATGCCTCGGGCCCAGTCTGGCCTTCATCATATTCACGGAGGCCATGCTGCACATTCCGGGGGCGCCCATGTGGGCCGTGCTCTTCTTCAGGTTACTCTTCACCCTGGGGCTCTCGGCCATATTCAGCAACATGGAGGGGATCATCACGCTGCTCCTGGACATGGGGGTCATCCCCACGGGGATCCCCAAGGAGGCCCTCACAGGTGAGTGCACAGCTCAGTCATAGGGATGCCTGCTGCCTCCCATACAGAGTTCAGGGGCCCTGGGCTAGCCTGCTCCCCTAGGACAGCCCAGCGGCTGCGGGCAGGACACAGGTGGACCTGCCCTGACCATGGCCTGCTGAGGCCAAGCTCTCACCCACCTCTGGCAGGAGGGGCAGGGTGGGGGAAAGGGGCAGGTGCAGGCCTCCCACCCAGAACCTGCACCCCAGGGCTGACCTGTCTGGCCTGCCTGCTCTCGGCCACCTGCTTCATGTTGCAGTCCAGAAGTTACTGTCTCGAGATCTTCAACAGCTATGCAGCCTCCCTAAACCTCATAGTCTCTGCCTTCTTCGAGGTGGTGAGGGTCATCTACACCTACAGCCTGCGGCACTGAGCTGAGGTCCACGGGGAACCTGGGGGGTGGGGAGGGCCCTGCAGTGCTGCTGAGCCAAGCGTCTGTGCAGGTTCTCTGATGACATTGTGTAGATAATGGGGCCGTGGCCAGGCCTCTACTGACGGGCGCTGTGGCTCGTGGCCAGTCCCCTGCTCCTCCTGAGTGCCTTCCTGGCCTACCTCATCCTGCTGGCCCAGAGGATGCTGAGCTACCAGGCCTGGAACCCTCAGCACGTAGGTCCTCCCATGGGGATCAAGGGGCCACAGTGACCCGCAGGGCAACCTTGGTAGGACTAGAGCCTCTCAAGGGCCTCAGAGCAGTGTCCAGACCCTGGAGACATCGGTCCTTCCAGCCCACACTTTCCACTTGCTGTGGGGACAGGCAGCCAGGGAAGCAACAATTCCAGTGTCTGGGAGAGGTTGGGAGGTAGACTGGAGAAGGGTCACTCCCTGCCTGGTCCACACAGGGGACCATGCAACACCTGGCCTGGGCCGCCCCTCCCAGAGTGAGCACCAGAACCCCTCAGGGTCCGCCTGGGGGAAGTGAGAATTTTCTGCTTTATCCCTGGGGTCTCAGACCACACCTCACCTGTCCACAAGTGTTGGAGGCCAGTGGGTGGGGACCACGTGCCCCTGCCTGCCCTGAGGGCTTCCACCCAGAGGGAGCCTCAAGCCCCAGCTCCCTCATCCCTGAGCACCCACCCAGGATGCTGCCCTCCTGTAGTCCCAGGGAGGAGCTGGGGCTGCCTCCGTGCACAGGTGGTCGGGTCAGCCTTGCTCTGCCCAAGGCCTGGGGTCTGGGGCCCAGGGTCTGCCCCCTCCAGGCTGAGCTCTCTCTCTTGCACCCCCTGCAGGAGCAGTTCCCCTCCAGGCAGGAGAAACTACCCTGGCTGGGTGCAAGCCATATGCATGCTCCTGTCCCTGCTGCCTGCTCTGTGGGTCCCGGGCGTTGCACTGGCCCAGCTGGAGGCCAAGTGCAGGAGGCAGCAGCAGGTCACATGGCTGGACAGGAGCCTGAGGCTGCAAGACAGCAGGGCCCACTAAGGGGCAGGGATGGCCGTGGGTGACCTCATCACACCCTCCCACCGACTCTGCAGGACCCTTGGCTCCCCACGTCTTAGGCCTGCTCTATCCAGGGTCCACTCTGCCCTCAAATGGGAGGCAGAGTCCACCCAGTGGCACACCCAGGTCCTGGCTGCCATAGGAGACCCTCTGCGTCAGTGCTGCCCACACAGCCTCAAGCTGTGGTGATGGACAAAGGGCAGGTGTGCTGATGGCAGGCCAGGCCCTGCACAGCTTCCCTGTCAGGAATCCAGCCCCAGGCTGACCCCCAAGTCCAGCTCAGGATAGGGGGAAGAGGTCATCTGCACACACGTGAGGGGGACGCACAGGTGCTGGGAGCCCAGCCAGGGAGGACTCTGGTAGACACTGCCAGGGTCAGCGCCCATGCTTGAGGGCAGAGGCTGCTGAAGTCAGAGTTCCTACTGTGGGGCCTCTCGGCCATTCCCTCCCGGTCACCAGCTGCCCTCCCCCACCAAGCACCCAGGCAGTCAGCACCCACCTGCCCACCCCACCCACACTTCCTTCTGACCACAGACCCCAGCCTCACACTGCCAGACCAGTACCCACAGAGCCCCTAGCCTTTTCCCGGTGCCCTGAAGGAACACACAGCTGGCCACATTGCCTGAGGCACCTGGCAAGGCATGTGTGTGTTATCACCTAAGTAACATCTGTGCTGGGAGCAGCTCTTGCCACCACGAGTGTGACCAAGGCCCGGCTGCAGAAGATCTGAGAGCTAAACACCCCCTCAGCCCCAGAGCTCCGTGCACATCTGAGCCCACAGTGGGGAAGGCTGGCACTTAGCCCTCCATCATGATACCCCCTCCCCACGCCATGCTGAGACAGGTGGCGGTGAGCATGGGGTGTCACACAGGGGAGCCCATACTACAAGGGGCATACCAGAGTTCAGCCCTGTCTTGCTAGCTTGTACATCACTGCTGACAGCAGCTCTGAGCAGACAGCCAAGGGGACAGGAGCTCACGGGACCCACAGGCATCTGCCCACTCTCAGTTCTGCCCTGTGGGGTCCCTTTGGCTAGCCCCCCTATATGCTGTAGAGACCTCGTGGTTCATGACCTGCCCTCTGCACAATGGACAGTGCAGGCAGGGCCCCCACAGGGCTGGGAAGTGAGGGCAACACTATCCCGACACTGCTGTTGTCGCCTGCAAACCCTACCACTGCCCTGAACGGCTCCAGGCCTGCCCTTCCTGACCACACCTCGCCTGGCCACCCTGTGTCCAGGAGCTTGGTCTGGAGGGGCCCTCGGGGGCTGGCAGTGGTGGTGTTGGAGCCCTGGTTCAGTGGCCAAGAGGGAAGGGGTGGGGCATGGGGACAGAGACCCAGTGGACATCCAGCCTCCAGAAAACTCAGCCATGGATGTGTGCACAAAAGGACACTCATGTGAATGTGGACATGGCCCAGGGGCTGCAGAGGGCAATGGTTGAACAGCATGACACCCCCATGGGCATGAGCCTTCCATGTGAAATCCCTGACTGGCAGGGGCTGGCACAGGAGCAGATGCTGCCCTTATGTGGCCAGAACAGAGAAGTCCACAGAGGGGCTCCTGGACACCCCTCCTGGACACCGTGTTCATGGGCAACAGCCAGCAGGGGCAGACAGGGCCACCACCACCACAAGGTCACCAGATGGGGGACTACAGTTAGCACGACCAGCAGGGGGCGCTGGGGAGCAGGGCATAGCCATCTTGGTTTTTTTTGGGGGTGCTATCCCTCACAGTAACAGCAGCCCCCACAGGTGAGACCAGTGAGCCAGTCCCCTGGGGGTTCCACCCCTGTCAGGAGCTGCTCACTGCGAAGGCCAGAGCTTGGGCAGCAAAGAGGCTGATGCCGTTTCACCTGTGGGGATCCTGTGTCCGCAAAGTGGTCACTCAACCCTGCATCCCCTGTAGGCACTGGATGGAGTCCTGGCTGCCCTGTTCCCACCCAGCTCCCTAATGGCCCTGGAAGACAGCAGAGGATGCCCAAGCACCTGGGCCCCTGCTACCCATGTGGGTGACCCGGATGGAGCTCCTGGCTCAGTGTTGGCCGAGGCAGCCACCAGGGGAACAGATGAATGGGAGCTCTCTCCCCCTCCCTGTTGCTCTTAAATGAACCAATATATCTGTGAATTATGAAAGCTCAGCTTTTCCAAGGTTCGGCAATCATTGAAGCCTGAGAACCTGAGTGACAGTACAGCAGGGCCTGGGGTTCCCCATGGGCACATCGGCTTAGTCACCAGGATGGTCTGGGGTTCCCGTGGGCACATCAGCTTAGTCACCAGGATGGTCTGTGGTCACCATGGGCATGTTGGCTTAGTCAACTGGACAGTCTGGGGTCCCTGTGGGCATGTCGGCTTAGTCACCAGGACAGTCTGGGGTCGCCATGGGCATGTCGGCTTAGTCACCAGGATGGTCTGGGGTCCCCCGGGCACGTTGCCTTAGTCACCAGAGTCTAGGGTCCCCTGGGGACGTCGGCTTAGTCACCAGGATGGTCTGGGGTCCCCCTGAGCAAGTCAGTTTAGTCACCAGGATGGTTTGGGGTCCCCTGGGCACATCAGCTTAGTCACCAGGAAGGTCTGGGGACCCCTGGGCACATCAGCTCAGTCACCAGGACAGTCTAGGTTCCCCTGGGCACATCTGCTTAGTCACCTGGATGGTCTGGGGTGCCCTGGGCACGTTGGCTTAGTCACCAGGACAGTCTAGGTTCCCCTGGGCACAACAGCTTCGTCACCTGGATGGTCTGGGCTGCCCTGGGCATGTCAGCTTAGTCACCATAGTCTGGAGTCCCCTGGGCACGTCGGCTTAGTCACCAGGATGGTCTGGAGTCTTCCTGGGCACGTCGGCTCAGTCACCAGGACAGTCTAGGTTCCCCTGGGCACGTCGGCTCAGTCACCAGGACAGTCTAGGTTCCCCTGGGCACATCGGCTTAGTCACCTGGATGGTCTGGGCTGCCCTGGGCATGTCAGCTTAGTCACCATAGTCTGGAGTCCCCTGGGCACGTCGGCTTAGTCACCAGGCTGGTCTGGAGTCCCCTGGGCATGTCAGCTTAGTCTCCAGGACGGTCTGGGGTCCCCCAGGCATGTCGGCTCAGTCACCAGGACAGTCTAGGTTCCCCTGGGCACATCGGCTTAGTCACCTGGATGGTCTGGGCTGCCCTGGGCATGTCGGCTTAGTCACCATAGTCTGGAGTCCCCTGAGCATGTCAGCTTAGTCACCAGGACGGTCTGGAGTCTTCCTGGGCACATCAGTTCAGTCACCAGGACAGTCTGGGGTCCCCTGGGCATGTCGGCTTAGTCACCAGGAAGGTCTGGGGTCCCCATGGGCACATTGGCTTAGTCACCAGAATGGTCTGGAGTCTTCCTGGGCATGTTGGCTTAGTCACCAGGACAGTCTAGGGTCCCCCTGGGCATGTCAGCTTAGTCACCAGGATGGTCTGGAGTCCCCTGGGCACATCAGCTTAGTCACCATGACATCTTTTGAATGCAGCAGCAAAGGGGCACATCCCATGCCATAAAACCTGGCACGAGGCGCCAGGAGCCCTGTCCAAGGTCCATGTCCATGACCCCATCTGTGATATCCCGTTAGGTTCTGGAATTGCTCACAGCAGCTGAAATGTCACACAGGTGCCTGCTCTGCCAGGCTTCAGGCTGCCCAAGCCACACCTGTGGCTGAGGCCACTCCTTCACCAAGATCCCCCCCACAACACTGCCCTTCCTGCTCTCAGTAGGGTCCTCAGGTCACATCAGGCCCCCTGTATGCTGGGGCCTGCCTGGGGAAGGGGGCTCCCTACTCATCCTTGTCAGGCACTAGGCAGTGCCACACTGACAGATACGTGGCTCCAGCACATGAACAAGACTCCCCCACAGCAGCCACGTGTCCTGCCCTGGCATCTGAGGACGGGAGGGGAGTCCACACACACTGTGCCAGACACTGGCTCCAGAGGACCACTGCAGGGATGGAGGCAGGGACGGGGCAAGGGGAGGCCTGGGCGGAGCTGCACAGTGAACACCTTGGCTCAGGGACGCTCAGCCTGGATTTTGGGTGAGGGGGTGGGTGGCTTGCTGCTCCCAGGTACATGTGGGTCAGTACCCTGGGGTCTCCCCTCACTCAAGCTGGGCAGCTTAACCAAGCACACAGCACAGGGTTTCCCTCGGCAGCCCTGGATCACTTGGGGGTGATGAGCAGGCCCAGGGTGGGGCACATGCTCACAGTCCCACAGCCCATGACCAGGTTTCCCACGAGCTGCTTCCTGGCTGTTCGTGGTGGGCTCTGCTCCCCTGCTGAGGACAGCAGGGAGGGGACTGACCTGAAGGAAGAAGGCCCCAAGGACAGGCCCTGCCCTGTGTCACAGATGACCCCTCCCCCCGACACCAATGTGCCCAGCTCCTCCAGCCTCAGTCCAGGATGGTCTTGAAGTCTGCGGTCAGGGCCGGGTCAGCTGCAGCCTCCAGGGCCTCCTGGTGGACGTCACCCAGGCCCAGCACAGAGGCACCCAGCAGGCTGGGCCGCTGCACCCGCTCGTAGTTGAGCACACTGAACAGCGTCCTGATGTGCGAGGTCCAGGGCTGGGCCTGGGGCACACAGGATGCAGCCTCAGGGGGGCTGCAGAGGGCAGGCAGCCACAAGCCCACCCAGCTTCCCAGGGTCCTGGGAGAGCCCAATGCAGAGCCGGCCCTCAGCCCACTGGCCGGGCTCCTCAGGGTTCCTGTCACTGCACCCCAGGAACCCTCACCCGGCAACACATGTGATCCTCAGGGATGCTAGGCATCCATCCACCTCCAGCTGAGCAGTAGCCTGGGGCTGGGGTCCACAGCACCCCCCCCACACACAGAGGCTAGGTCCTTGGAGTGACCGCAGCAACATTAACTGATGACAAAATCACCCCACCGTGGCAGAGGCACCAGCAGCCATGGGGGCAAAACCACAGAAAGGGCCACGGGGGGCAGGGGGAGCCATGAGATGAGTCCTGCAGTCCTCAGGAGGCAGTGACAGCTGTTCTTCCCTCCCCTCCATGTGGCGCCACGGCAGGATTCCAAGGGACCTGGCCAGCTGCCCTCTGTGGGCTCCCAGGCCCAGCTGGGCACCTCCCCCAGCTCCTCATCCACTCACAGCAGGACCCATCTTTGGGCACACAGGCACAAGCCTGTGAGCTTTTGTGTGGGGCAAGATGGAGGCCAGGTCACCTTCTCCCTGCGGAACATTCTGGCTCCCACCACAGAGCTCGGGTTCACAATGGGCTGCAGTCCGCTGGGCTTGGGGATGAAGCGCAGTCTGGTCATGGGCAGGGCTGACCTGGCCTGCTGCTGGACCTCTGCATCCGACAGCTTCCGCAGCTGTTCCTGCTCCAGGTGCTGCCTGCAACACATCTGGGGCTGGGGTCAGGGCTGGGGTCAGAGGGGTTCAGGGCCATGGGCAGGGCCGACCTGGCCTGCTGCTGGACCTCCGTGTCTGACAGCTCCTGCAACTGCACCCACTCCAGGTGCTGCCTGCAACACGCCCAGGGCTGGGGTCAGGGACAGGGTCAGGGCTGACCTGGCCTGCTGCTGGACCTCCGTGTCCGACAGCTCCCACAGCTGCACCCACTCCAGGTGCTGCCTGCAACACGCCCCGGGGCTGGGGTCAAGGAACCTTGGTCCCTGTGGACACAGCATACTCTGCGGGGTGGGGTGGGGCCTACAGATGCCCTTGCCCACCACAGACACCTCCCAGGAACCCCCACATGGGGGTCTGAGGCTCCCATTCCACACCTGGCATGACTCGGCATAATCAGTCCTGATCCCTCAGTCTGACTCAGCAGAACCAGGAGCCAGCATCTCCGTCACTCAGGCCCCATCCCCTGATGCCACCCCCACCAAGGTCATCCAGAGGGGATGCCTGTACCCCCAGGTTTCAATGCAGGAAGGGTCTCTGAGACTCATGACCCAAGTCCCTCAGAAGCACCCTGAGGGGACTGAGCCCAAGCATGAGCATACAGGGCCACGGGCCAGCACAGGGTCTCTGCAGGCCAGCACAGGGCTACCATGGGCCAGCACAGGGCCTCCCCTCCACGGGCCAGCATGGGGCCTCACAGCCTGTGGGGAGCCAGGACACAGACACCACACGTGGTACCTGATGCTCACGTTTTGCAGCCCAGACGCTCCTGCGGTAGAAGAGGAGCTGGTTCTTCTGGAATGTGGTCTCCATGACGTAGAAGAAGGACCTGAGCAGCCCCACCACATAAGTATCCAGCAGCCAGAACAGGAACCTAGCCAGGATCCCCTCCCTCAGTCTGTGCTCCATGGTCGGGATGTGGCCACGCCCTGGAATGAGGCAGACCCCGCATGTGCACCCTCACAAGGCAGCCATGGCGGGAGTGCAGGGCACGAGGGGCCCTGCAGTCCTGAGCTGGCTGCCCTGGCTTTGGTGAACATGTTGCTGCACGTGTGCCAGCCCCTGGCACCCCATTGCACATGCAGCTCACGGGCAACGCTCGGGTTGGCACGCAGAGCAGACAACATGGAAAGGGCTCCCACGTGCAGTGTCAAACTCACAGCCTACAGGTGGAAGACCAGGGGCTGGCGGGACACACAGTGTGGTTACATGGCTGGACCCCTGGGGGCCCTGGCATCAGACATCGCAGGCAACTCAGGGCCCACCAATAACTGGCTCAAGAGAAACTGGGGAGGGGCTGGAGTGGGGCAGACCCTGACCATGGGGATGGCGGCTGGGCGAGCAGGGACAGCGGCCAGAGTCCAGGTCCCTGGTCTGGAGAGCCAACAGCACTGGGCCGGGTTTAATGCCCTCAGCCACCCACAGGTGGCTTACAAGGACCTGAAGGCAGAAGACGGCAAAGCCTGGGGAACAGGGACACCAAGGAGGCAGCAACGACGGTGCTGGGGACCTGGAGGCCACTCTTGGCTCCTGGCTTGGGGGCCGCTGCAGGCGTTTCAGTGGTGAGCCAGAGGACGGACGCTGTCTCACAGTCTCTGACTCTCAAGGAAATGAGAAGCACACTCAGGCCAGCCTCTCCCTAAACGCCATCCAGTGGGCTGGAAGTAATGGAAACCTCACCCGTGTGTGTGGCTGAGCACCAGCTAAACCAAGGAACCCGGCAGAGTAAAAATCCAGGAGCAAATGGCACCGCAGGAAAACACCCAGCCGAGGACAGCGCTGTGGAGCCGTCAGCTGAGCCAGGAGGTGGCAGGGCACAGGAGATGGCCCCTAGGGCCGAGGGTCCCACCACGCGCCTGTGTGGAGACTGAGAACTCACCACCCCACATCACCCTTGCAGTCGACCATGCTGAGCAGGCAGAGCTGACCCTCGGGAGCCTGGCGCAGGAGCCATAGGACACCACCCAGGCCTCATGGTTCATGTGGGGTCCGCCACCTCAGAAGTCACCACAGAGGAACCTGTGCTGTGGAGTTGCAGGTTAAAGGACTGCGTGAAACGCCGGCATTCATGTGAGAGCCGGGCCCAGTCCTGGCTGCTCCACCTCCCTGCTAATGTTCTTGGGAAAGCAGTGGAAGATGGCCCCAGTGCTTGGGTCCCTGCACCCATGTGGGAGGCCTGGAGGAAGCTCCTGGCTTCAGCCTGGCCCAGCCTGGGTGGTTGCAGCCATCTGGGGAGTGAACCAGCAAATGAAAGCTCTCTCTCTCTTTTCCTCTCTTTCAAAATAAATCAAATCTTTTAAAAAGTAACTGATATCAAAATAACTGCATATTACTACACAAGGTGCAGCCAAAGCAGTACTTAGAGGCTAATGCATCACAGCCACACATCCACCATCAGAAGTTTATACAGAATGACAGGAAAGCCGGAAAAAGGCATTAGGAAGAAGATAAACAGAAATCACTGAAATTCAAAACAAAGGCTCAACAGAGAGGACCCCATGGGGACAACAGAACTCAGTCATTCTGAAGGTCAAAGGGCAATGGGGGAGGGGTGACAGGAGGCTGAGCCAGACACAGAGCCGCACACAGCGGCCTGGGTAAGGCCATCAGGCCAATGCCGCGGACAGAGCGAGGGAGACAGGGTCCCCACACCTGCAGCGAGAGGGACCAGAAACAGGCCAGCACCAGCAGCACCACCTCTCCCATGCACAGCCCACACTGGGAAAGCCGGCCCATCATGCCCCATGCAGCAGGAGGCCAGCTGGCCTGGCAGGAGGCAGATCCCCAACCCTGGCATCCCTGATCCCTCTGCGAAGGCAGTAGAGTGGCCACTGCCTGAGCACACAATGTCCGGGTGGGTGCACAGAGCAGTGCTGGGGGTGCCTGGGGCCGATGTCACGCCTCCCACTGTGGGGGCATTTCCACGATACAAGGACAGAGTGGTCACCGCATATCTCCATCACTGGCCTGGTTTCTTGGGGAGCCTGGCAGGGCATCCACCCCCACAAGCCCTTCCCATCGGGTCCCTAGGGAGGCTGCCATCTGACTCAAGCCCCACCCATCCAGGAACAGCCCAGGAGGGGGCACCTGCACTGGCAGAGACACTGCCACAGTCCCCTGGAGCTCAAATGGGAAACATGACGGGGGCGCTGGCTCAGCCACCCAGCGAGCCAGGGCAGGAGCCCCATTCCCTCCTCCTGGGCAGCACTCACAGGAAGTCTAACCTCGCTCCTCTCCCCTGCCCAGCACATGACCTGACATCCCCCACCCCACCCCATCAGCAGGTGACCTTCCAGTCCAGGGGGCGTGGGGCAGCCTTACCCACCACCCCCTCAGCTCCCGGCTTGGCACTGGCCAAC
The DNA here is from genome assembly GCF_033115175.1 of Lepus europaeus. Classification (NCBI taxonomy): domain Eukaryota; kingdom Metazoa; phylum Chordata; class Mammalia; order Lagomorpha; family Leporidae; genus Lepus; species Lepus europaeus. Next base: position 95,732,468 of record NC_084850.1, on the reverse strand, counting down.
GTCCGTTCACCTGAGCTCACGAGCAGCCAGGTGCAGTCCTGCACCCTCACCTTCCAGGTCAGCTCCTGCAGGGAGAGTTTGGCGTGCTTCCCTAGCAAAATGAACTTCTTTGTATTCCTTGGGAAGCAGAGCTTGTTGTGCCTGGAGCCCCAGAGGCCGGGGGGAGGGGGTCACCAGGCGGCGCAGACAGGCCCGCAGGAACGCGTGCACCTGCCACGGGCTGCTGTGCTGCTGCAGGAGCCGCACCATGCGCCAGACGCCGGGAGCCCGTGTCCTCCTGGGGGTCAGCGGCTGGCCTTGGGGACCATACCTGCATGGCCGGCCCCCACAGCAGGCAGTGCATCCGGAGAAGTGAGCCGTAGGGGCACCGTGTGTGGTTCGCAAGCGGCTTCCGGAACATGGGCTGCATCCTCCAGTAGCACAGGAGCAGCTGGCGCGGACTGCGGCTACCCCCGGGCCTCAGTGTCCAGCCCAGGAAGATGGCCTCCAGCAGCCTCCAGGCACCCACCAGGCTGGGCCGCAGGGAGCTCAGTGGGAAAGACGTGTGCAGCCGCTCGCCGTAGCCCAGGTAGTAGAGGAAGCGCTTGGGCTCCGCATACACTTGAGCCTGCGGATGTGGTGACCACCGGGTGGCGGAGTGGCCAGGCTCCGGCTTAGTCCACTCCCGTGGAAGCCCTGGTGTGGTCTCTGAACACTCTGCAGGTGTCACTGCACAGGCCGGGACACGCCCACGCCTCGAACTGCAGGCGGGCAAGCCCAGGGGTGCCCAGGCCTCGCCACCGCTGCTGTTCGGAACCTGTCGCGTGGCCGCGGGGCCCGCCTGGGTCTCACGCATGGTGCAGGAGGGCCAGGCCTCGGCAATGACGCCGAGCTCTTACAGAGGCGGCCCACACACCTGGTAGGGGCAGCTCGGGGCCACCAGCAGGTAGAACGCGTAGTGCACCAGCAGGAGCATGAACATGTTTCCCATGCGGCGCAGCAGCAGCCCTCACGCGCCGCTGTCGTGCAGCATCTCAGTCACCATGTTGGGCAGGTAGCTGCTCACGCAGGTGGTGAAGGCCCAGGGCAGGCCTCCGCGGGCACCGTCCAGCAGCACGAAGCTGAAGGCTAAGGCTCGGCCTGCGGCACCAGTATCCCATATGGGCATTAGTTCATGTACCAGCTGCTCCACTTCAGATCCAGCCCTCTGTTAATGGCCTGGGAAAACAGTGGAGGATGGCCAAATACTTGGGCCCCTGCACCTGCGTGGGAGACCTGGAAGAAGTTCCTGACTCCTGGTTTTGGATTGGCCCAGTTCTGGCCATTGTGGCCAAGTGGAGAGTGAGCCAGCAAATGGAAGAACTAGTCCGTCAATAATTCTACCTCTCAAATAAATAAGTAAATCTTTAAAAAAATTAAAAATGGAACAGAGATGGCCACAACAGGATGTTCTAGGCTAGGCCAAAGCTAGGTACTCCATCCAGGTCTCCCACATATATGGCACAGGTCCAACACTTGGGCCATTTTCCAAAATTGGAGCAGAATTATAGAGGGGACATAAATCAACACTCCAATATGGGATGTCAGCCCTGCAAGCAGTAGCTTAACCACCGTGCCTCAAAGCTAGCCCCAAAACGATTCCATTTAAAATCAAATGTACAACATCATAAGATAACTATACAGATCTAGTTGAAATTCAGAAAATTCTTGTACAAAATAACTACCCTCGACTTAACACAAATTTATCAGCCTGGAAGTAATGAGGAACAGTTGCCTCAGATTTTGCCCCCTCACCTTTCTGTTTGCATGTTGAGGCTGTCCTGTAACAGCCCTCCTCCCAAAGATGTCTTTATCTCCTGAACCTGTGAATGTGTTAGTTTACGTGGCAAAACAGACTGCAAGTGCGATTGTGTCTAAGTTCTTAGGATAAGAAAATTAACCCAGATAAAGTAGGTAAGACCATTCTCAGTACATGAAGTCTTTAAAAGTGAAGAAGCTTTGCCGGCGCCGCGGCTCACTAGGCAAATCCTCCACCTTGCGGCGCCGGCACACCGGGTTCTAGTCCCAGTCGGGGCACCGGGTTCTCTCCCGGTTGCCCCTCTTCCAGGCCAGCTCTCTGCTGTGGCCCGGGAAGGCAGTGGAGGATGGCCCAAGCACTTGGGCCCTGCACCCCATGGGAGACAAGGAGAAGCACCTGGCTCCTGCCATCGAATCAGCGTGGTGCGCCGGCCGCAGCGCGCCAGCCGCGGCAGCCATTGGAGGGTGAACCAACAGCAAAAGGAAGACCTTTCTCTCTGTCTCTCTCTCTCTCACTGTCCACTTTGCCTGTAAAAAAAAAAAAAGTGAAGAAGCTTTGCCAGCTGTGGTCAGAGGAACATTGGACTGCAGAAGGACAATGAGATGGTGGAAAGAGCCTCTAGTTAAGGAATGCAAGCATCTTCCAGGGGCTCACAAAAGCAAGCAAACAGATTCTCCCACGGAATGTGTAAAGAACTGTGGCCAGCAAAAAGAAACTCAGGCAGTGAGTACTGCCTTGAGCACTAATAATGAGCATTTGGCACCAGGAGTGCTCCCCAGACACTACCATAACTGAAAAGGCCCTCCCAGACTTCCAATGTCCCTGAGGTAGTGCAACCCAGTCCTAGCTGAGAATCACTGCATTCATGAAGAGTGACTTGTCAGAAACATTGAGAATGAAATAATCAGATTCTAAGACAGAAATTCAAATATTCTGATTGATGTTAATAATTACTTTTAATGTACTCATAGGCCTTATTTTCTATTATAAATAAAATATTCAAAATTAACACACATCATATTATCTATGTACTTCAATGAAATATTCCTAACTTTCTGATCAATTTCCTTACCAGGTCAGCCATTCATAACCCATCACTAGAATGGAATCTACACTTATCTTAGCCAAAAGGCTGAGAAGCAATTAGAATGGAATCTAATGGAAGCCAAAGGGAGATATATTTTTTTTACTCTAAAAGAATATACGGTGGGAAATGTGGTACCGCAGGTAAAGCTACCATTTGGGACACCTGGTCTGTCATATATATTCCTTCTATACCTAATGTGGGGAGGATTTTTATAATAAAGAGGTTTTAAATTTTTTAAGGTTCATTTTTTATTTATTTGAAAGTCAGAGAGAGAGAGAGGGAGAGACAGAGACAGAGAGGTCCTCATCTGCTGGTTCACTCCCCAAATGGCTGCAACACCTGGGGCTTGGCCAGGTTAAAGCCAGAAGCCAGGAGCTTCATCCAGGTCTCCCAGGTCAGTGCAGAGGTCCGAGCAAAACTAGGCCATTTTGGAGTGCTGGCTCAAAGTCCTAGCTGCTCTGCTTCCGATATAGGTTTGTGCTGATGCACCTTTAGAGGCAGCAGGTGTTGTCTCAAATGTTTGTGACCTGACCCTGACAGCCACTGCCAAAACCCAGATGGAATTCCAGGCTTCTATCTCTGGCCTGGCCCAGCAGAAGCAGTTACAGTCATTCGTGGACTGAATAAGAAGTTGGAAAATCTGTCATTCTGCCTTTCAATTACATTAAAATAAATATTTTTTTAAAAAGAAACACATTCATTTAAAACCATTTAAAATAAATTCAGAATGATGAACTACACTCTCAACAGTATGATTTTGGTATTGTGCTAAATTATAATTTCACATATGAAATACGAAGTGGATGATTTTACTGTAGGGGCTGGCACTGTAGTGTGGTGGGTTAAACTGCCACCTGAGAAACCAGCATCCCATATGGGCACCAGTTCAATTCCAGGCTGCTCTGCTTCTGATCCAGCTTCCTGCTAATCCACCTGGGAAGAATGAGGAGGATGAATTTGGCCTGGCCCAACTCCTGCTATTGTGGCCATTTGGGGAGTGAACCAGTTGATGGAAGATCTGTCTCTCCTTCTCCTTCTGTAATTCTGCCTTTCAAATAAAATAAATAAATCTTTAAAAAAATAGATTTTGTTGTACTCACCTAAGGAGTTAAGAAGGAATAATACTTTGATATTTCAAAGATGAATAATTTTTTTAAATATTAAGTGACATAATATATGTGAGGGCTTCAAAAATTTCTTCAAAAAATGCAAATTGAAAGGGAGGGTAGAGGAGGGAAGTGGCACTATGTCCTTAAATCTGTATATATGAAATTTGTATAACTTAAATTTTTTTTAAAAAAATGCATATTTTTCATAAATTTATTGATGGAAATTTAACTTCTGTTAATGTATTTGTATCATCTTACAATGAAATAATTATTTTTATGGTCTTGCAAATAATGAGACTTTAGGGAACTTTAAACAGCTTAGAGGGAAAAGGAGAGTCAGTCAGTATCAGCACTTCAAAACTCTGCCAAAGAAGGATTCCATGAACAAACAATAATTTGGGGCTTGGTTGGCACTTTTGGTTGGTCATTCTGGTTATCTGAAGGTTTTATTTCATTATTAGCATTTGTGACTCTAATACTATACCAATGAAAGTACAGGTAGGAAACAGCATGAGACAGGATCAGAGCATCAGGTCGAGTCAGGAGACAGCTGCAGCTCAATTAGGGAAGCAAAGAGAGAGAGGAAAATTCCAAGAGCTTCAAAAGGTAAAAACAACTTGTTCTTCTACTTGCTTCATATAGGATAAGTTACTCAAAGTTACCTATGTAGGTTTAATTTTGGGAAACATCTGTACAGTGACATTTCCCAAGGATCAACAGATGTGACAAAACTGCTAATTAAGTTAAATCCTGAGGAACATCTCTTCAGACAAAAAAGGTTATACGAAGATCCTTATGTATCACAAAGATCAAAACAGAAAAGCCCATCAACTAAAACAAACAAAAATAGATGCCTGGGATCCACCTTGGTACTGTAAAGAGAAAAAGCTATGGCCACAATCTTCCATGAGAACTTCTAGAAAAGAGAAATTGGCTCCATGACAGCATCAGCCCACCTTCAAGACTCCTTACCTAACAATTAGCCTTATAGAAACCTCTGCCCCAACAACCTCTAGGATCCTTGAATTCTTTCAAAATAAGTAAATCTAAAAAAAGTTCTCCCTGGCTTACTCTTCTCCCAATCTACATAAATGGCACATATCAGTTAAATTTGTGCAAGTGGCTGCTTGAAAGCATGTCTTCAGCCAGTGCTACCTGTCCCTTTACCCTTATTCAAGAACCTGCAGTGCTTATTGCCAGAAACATTTTCTTCTTTATTTACCTGTTTATATAAAGGCCTCTCACAGGTTGGAGAGAGGATGTCTCTCTCTGGTTCAATTGGACAAGCCTCAAAAGATTCTGGCACAAGGAAAACACTAAAAAGATACATAAAAATCAATACATTAAAAAAATAATTAATAAAGTAATATTGTAAGAGGCTCATCCAAAATATGAAAGGTGAGGCCAGCATTGTGGCACAGGGGGTAAAGCTGCCAACTGCAGCACTGGCATCCCATATGTGTGCTGGTTCAAATCCTGGCTGCTCTACATCTGATCAAGCTCTCTGCATAATGCCCCAAATACTTGGGCCCCACATGGGAGACAGGGAAGAAGCTCCTGGCTCCTGGCTTTGGACTGACTCAGCCCAACCACTGTGGCCATTTGGGGAGTGAGCCAGTCAAAGAAAGATCTCTGTCTCCCACCCCCCCAACTATACCCCATAACTTCACCTTTCAAATAAATAAAATCTTTAAAAGGAAAAAAAAAAATGGTTTCCTCATAAGGTTCCTTCCCTTGCCCTGCCAGCAAAAAGAAACCAATTTCTTCAACTTTGTTATATATCACCAACTACATGCAAATTGTTTTTTGAGAGGACAATTGCTGCTTATTTCAAAAATATCTCCTAGGACAGATGTGTCCAAGTGTAACAATGCAAAGATACGCTATCACTGATCACAAGACCAGATCACCTGGGAATCTTCCAGTGCACAGAACAAACATACAAGGCCATTCCTGAAAAGCCTGAGACTCCTCTTGAATTTCCCCCAGCTTCTGTTCTGTGCCTATGGCAAAGCCTTCCCTAAGCAACAAGGAAACAGGTGGTTTGGAGCAAGAGCCCTATGCTGGCCACCCAAGTGAACTCCTTTTTGTAAAAACTGGTGTCTTGGCCTTGCCCTCTCATTCAGTGGTAGAGTCTGAAGAAGACACACAGAAGTAACACCTCACAAAGAGAAGGAAAATAACAGGTCATTAGCTGGGATACCAGGTTTCTGAAAGAGAGAGTATCTTTGGTATCTGTCACTTCTTTGCATCCTTCAATGACACCTTTGTCCATGTCACTGTTTGTCAAGGAAACCATTTGGCAAGTGACAGGTGGGACAAAGGTGAAGGCTGACCTAGATAAATCCTCACCATATGCTGCCATGTTGGCTGGCCAGACGTGGCCCAGAGTTGCAAGCAGTTGCAAGCACCACTGCCCTACAAATCAAACTCTGGGCCACAAGAGGAAACAAAACCAAGACCCCTGGACCTAGGGCCCAGTCAGCCCCCTTGGGTATGATTGAGGACGTCACCCCAGACGCTCACACAGCACCCACAGGCAAGGCGATAGTTGTGGTTGCTGACTCACCAGATGGCTTTCTGTTAATAAACTGCCATGATGGAAGCTAAAAACAAACTGGTGTCACTAACTATGCCTTATAAAGAGCACCAGTGAGAGATGCCCTTCATTCAGTCCAACATGGACTCTGACACTGACAGCTTTAAGGCCAATGACTTTTACAAATCATTTTCTCCTAAATAATGTAAGTTGTGATTCAGTTTAAGAGTTTTAGACTTTTAGACTACCTAGCCAAGGAACATCTTTAGAAGAGTTTTCCTGATGCTAGTTTCTAACTTATTGAGATATTATGTGAGGATATTTACAGGTAACCTGTATTGATTTGAATTGCTGATTTTCACTTTTCAGATCCTAGGCCTTCTAAGATTCTTTTTTCTCAAATGCCTAAATCTGATAAACTTAACCAAAACATTTTATAAAAGAGAGAACTAATGCTGTAAAAAGATTATACCAAAAATGTTGCTTTTGCATCTATCTGGAAATACGAATAAAATGTAATAAGACAGAATGCTGACACTGGAAAAAAATCTGAAATTTATATCTAACTTTACTACCATCAATGTTCAGTAATTATATCAATCACACATTATTAAACATTATTCTTTCTAAATCCTTGAAGTCTTAACATATCAAGAATTATAAACAACATACAAATATTTATGTAATAAGGACACAAATTTATTGTACTATGACTTTGATTTAAATAGTCCCTTTCCAAATGTTTTATTTTTAATATATAATCCATTTTGGTATACATTTATATGTATATATACATATATAAAATATATATGTATATATACATATACATAAATACACACACAAATGCCTGTGAACAGAACTTTTTTAAAAATTTATTTATTTTACTTGAAAGTCAGAGTTACACAGAGAGGAGAGGCAGAGAGAGAGAGAGAGAGGTCCTCCACCCACTGGTTCACTCCCCCAATTGGCCACAACAGCTGGAGCTGAGCCGATCCAGAGCCAGGAGCCAGGAGTTTCCTCTGGGTCTCCCATGTGGGTGTAGGGGCCCAAGGATTTAGGCCATCTTCTACTGCTTTCTCAGGCCATAGCTGGATCAGAAGTGGAGTAGCCAGGTCTTGAACCAGTGACCATATGAGATGCCGACACCACAGGTGGTGGCCCCACCTGTTAGGCCACAGCGCCTATACTATTGTAGAACAACTATGCATGACTCATTTCAAGACTTTACTTTTGGGCTGGCACTGTGGTACAGCAGGTTACATATCTGGCTGCCAGTTTAAGTCCTGATTAGTTTTTTTAAATATTTATTTATTTATTTGAAAGGCAGAGACACAGGTAGAGGCAGAGAGAGAGAGGTCTTCCATCCGTGGGTTCACTCCCCAAATGGCTGCAATGGCTGGAGCTGTGCTGATCTGAAGCCAGGAGCCAGGAGCCTCCTCCAGGTCTCCCACAGAGGCACAGGGGCCCAAGGACTTGGGCCATCCTCTACTGCCTTCTTAGGCCATAGCAGAAAGCTGGATTGGAAGGAGCAGCTAGGATTTGAACCAGTTCCCATACAGGATGCCGGCACCACAATCAGCAGCTTCATCCACTATGCCACAGCGCCACTCCCTGCTTTGCTTCTGATCCAGCTTCCTGCTCACACACCTGGGTGAGCATCAGTTGATGCCCCAGGTGTTTGGGACCTGCTACCCACATGGGAGACCCAGATGAACTTCTACTTTGCCCAGTCCTGGCTGCTGTGGTCATTTGGAGAGTGAACAAGTGATGCAAGATCGCTCTGTCTCTGTACCTCTGCCTCTCAAATAAAATAAATAAAATAATTTTAAGAAAGATTTCCCTTTTCTGTACCTTAGTTGGAAATGCTAGTTTTAAGAGAAATGAGGTAAAGACTGGGAATCATTTGAAAAGAGGTGAATGGAAACCTAAGGAATAACTTGGGAATGTTTTTGCTTTACACTGAAAAAAAAATCACTATGCTAAAAAGCTTTTGAATGATGTAAAACTACAGTGATACTACAGGGAAAATACAGGGGAAATATGAAATATGATCATTTATATGATTACAATTATACATTTTTAAGTCAATATGTAAGCATCTCTTCAGGAGAATTTCTATCAATCCAAAGACTGATTTCACCATGAATTTCTACAGGCATGTTTGATAGGCAAAGGAATGGGGGTGGGGAAGAATGAAAGAAAAAGAAAGAGAGCTCACATCTCTTGACTCACTTACTAAATGCTGCAACAGTCAGGGCTGTATTTGGCCAGAGCTCTGTGCTGGGAACTCAATCCAGATCTCCCACATGGACAGGAAGGACCCAAATACTTGAGCTGCCTTCCAAGGCCCATACTGGCAGTAAACTGGAATCAGGAGTCAGAGTCTGAATCTGAACTCAGACCCTCCAATGTGGAAAGCAGAAATCGTAACTGGCATCTTAACTACTATTCCATTGCCCATCCTCTACATGCATTTTTAGATTTTGCAGACTTTTATCTTTGCTGGATTCTTAACTTCATCACTGCATATTAGGTTACTTTATTAATTCTTAGAATTAAAATAGTACCCAATTTCTTTATAATGTGGTCTTTCAGTTGCATGTAATTGTGTGGGTACAAAGTGATGAGGTCTTTACTAATTATATACTGAATTGTCTTCTGTATATAAAGATAATTGGAAATGAAAAAAACAACCTGGTGTTAAATTGGAAATGGCATAGAAAATTAATTAATTTTAAAAAAATATTATGTAGGATCTCTGTCTTTAATGTGCTGTACACTCTTATTTAATGCTATAACTAGTACTTCAACGGCAGTTTTTTCACTTTGTGTTGCTATATGGGGCAAACTGTTGAAATCTTTACCTAATATATACTAAACTGATCTTCCGTATATAAAGAGAATTGAAAATGAATCTTGATGTGAACGGAAGGGGAGAGGGAGCGGGAAAGGGGAGGGTTGCGGGCGGGAGGGAAGTTATGGGAGGGGGAAGCCATTGTAACCCATAAGCTGTACTTTGGAAATTTATATTCATTAAATAAAAGTTTAATAAATGGAAAAAATTCTTAAAACCATTAAAATTTATTAATCCTGATAAACAATCCTTACTAGAAATAAATCATAGTAGGATTATCTTCTAAACATAATCTACCTGGAACATATGTGTAAGAGAATAAAGGGTGGGGGAAGACAGGGAATAAAATATCCAAAAGAATCTCTATCAAAAATCAGTATTTTGGGGTCTGGTGTTGTGGGGTAGCAAGTAGCATCACTGCCTGCTATGCCAGCATCACTTACGGGTGCCAGATCATGTCCCAGCTTTTTCACTTCTGATCCAGCTCTCTATTAATTACCTAGGAAAAGCAGTAGAAGATGCCCAGGTGTTTCAGCCCCTTCCACCCACGTGGAAGACACAATATAAGCTCCTTGCTCCTGGCTTCAGCCTGACTCACCACTGGCTGTTGCACCCATCTAGGGAGTCAACCAGCATATAGAAGATCTCTGTGTCTCTCCCTATTTCTCTGTAACTGACTTTCAAATAAATTATCTTTTTTTAAGAAATCCAATAAACATCAATATTTACATCAATCCTTATTTTGTAAACGAGCCTATCTGACTTCCTGATATCAAGATCCCCTGCCTTATACACCTCAGGTCTCTTTGTAAATGAGTAATATGTAAGGCATTCATTGCCTTGTCATTTTTAATACAGAGAGGGAAATGTCAAAGAGAATGTCCCACAACAAAGCACTTTAGCAGGATCACTGAGCTGTTGGATAATATGGGCAAGAGCAGAACTGACCAGAAGCTTCCCATTGGGAGAAACTGACTTTGACTAAGAGGCCTCCAGAGTTACAGAGGGAGGCGTGTTTTGGTTCTTTCCATATTGCTGAGACCAAAAGAGAAGAAAACCACCCAACAGCCCAGGGAGCAGTGGTGACTGAACAGAACTGCTTAATTCTTCCACAAACCAACTAGAGGGCTTTAAAAGTTAAGCAGCTAAAAGCAAAAGATGTAAAATATATATACACACTAAGTATATATATTCTCACTAAGTAGAATTATGAAGACAACCAAACTTCTTATATAAACTACTTTGAGGGGCTGACACTGTAGTATTGTAGGCTAAGCCTCCACCTGTGGCACTGGCATCTCATATGGGTGCCAGTTCATATCTGGCTGCTCTACTTTTTTTTTAAATTTTTTTATTTATTTATTTTTTGGACAGGCAGAGTGGACAGTGAGAGAGAGAAACAGAGAGAAAGGTCTTCCTTTGCCATTGGTTCACCCTCCAATGGCTGCTGCGGTAGGCGCGCTGTGGCCGGCGCACTGCGCTGATCCGATGGCAGGAGCCAGGTGGTTATCCTGGTCTCCCATGGGGTGCAGGGCCCAAGCACTTGGGCCATCCTCCACTGCACTCCCGGGCCACAGCAGAGAGCTGGCCTGGAAGAGGGGCAACCGGGACAGAATCTGGTGCCCCAACTGGGACTAGAACCCGGTGTGCCGGCGCCGCAAGGCAGAGGATTAGCCTGTTGAGCCACGGCACCGGCTCTGCTCTACTTCTTATCCAGCTCTCTGCTTATGGCCTGGAAAAGCAGTGGAAGATGTCCCAAGTGCTTGGGCCCCTGCATCCATGTGGGAAACCTGGAAGAGAAGCTCCTGGCTCCTGGCTTCAGATCAACCCAGCCCCAGCCATTGTGATCATTCGAGGAGTGAACCAGCAGATCAAAAACCTTTCTCTCTCTCCCTCTATCTCTGTATCTCTACCTCTTAAAAAGGTAAATAAAATCTTTCAAAAAATAAACTACTTAAACTATAACACCTTCAGGTTAAACAGTATTTCCTTACACAAGGCCAAAATACATTCTGAAATGTGTTATCTATAACAAATATCTACCTTTTCTACAGTATAGAAATATATAAGATGATATCATCATCATATATTTTAAACAGAGTATCATGAAGATTATATAAAGTGTATTATGAAGATTATATAAACTGCAGCATTTAAATAAGACTAATTAATTGATATTTATTTTACAGAAAAATCTATTTAAATTTGTGAAGCCGGCCGGCGCCGTGGTTTAGCAGGCTAATCCTCTGCCTTGCGGCACCGGCACACCGGGTTCTAGTCCCATTCAGGGCGCTAGATTCTATCCCAGTTGTCCCTCTTCCAGGCCAGCTCTCTGCTATGGCCCGGGAAGGCAGTGGAGGATGGCCCAAGTGCTTGGGCCCTGCACCCACATGGGAGACCAGGAGAAGCACTTGGCTCCTGGCTTTGGATCAGCACGATGTACTAGCCGCAGCTGCCACTGGAGGGTGAACCAACGGCAAAAAGGAAGGCCTTTCTCTCTGTCTCTCTGTCACTATCCACTCTACCTGTCAAAAATAAATAAATAAATAAATTTGTGAAGCCATTTTAAGAGTACACAATGTTGACCAACACCGCAGCTCACTTGGCTAGTCCTCTGCCTGTGGCACCAGCACCCAGGGTTCTTGTCCCGGTTGCTCCTCTTCTAGTCCAGCTCTTTGCTGTGGCCTGGGAAGGCAGTGGAGGATGGCACAAGTGTTTGGGCCCTGCACCCGCATGGGAGACCAGGAGGAAGCACCTGGCTCCTGGCTTTGGATTGGTGCAGTGCACCGGTCATAGCGGCCATTTGGGGGTTGAACCAATGGAAGGAAGACCTTTCTCTGTCTCTCTCTCTCTCTCACTGTTTAACTCTGCCTGTCAAAAAATTAATTAATTTTAAAAAAGAGTACACAATGTTGGCAAATTCAGCTACATTTTGTTATAAATGGCACTCATACCACCCTGAAGAGTGTTCTCTCTGGTACA